>NC_053425.1:102059765-102359765 GCF_007990345.1 Gossypium hirsutum | reverse complement strand
AACGTTTCTTTGGGTGCATCTGAGCAAGATATTAAGGAGTTCTTTTCGTTCTCTGGTGACATCGAACATGTCGAAATGCATGGGTTAGTTATTACCATACTTTTGTACCGTATGGATATGAAGAAAAGTGATGATAATTGTTGAAACTACTTCTGTCTTCTAACCATGTAGATGTACCAGTATAGTGATGTTCTGAGATTCTGCAAACATTATCTGGTATAGGTTTCTTATTTGCTTTTGTTTTGTCTTTTTTTTTGTTTTTTTGTTCCCCTTCCCTTTCAGCAATAACGAGCGATCGCAAGTTGCATATGTTACTTTCAAGGATCCACAGGGAGCAGAAACTGCTGTTCTTCTTTCAGTACGCACATATCTCATTTCATTTGAGCTTTTTGTATCAATTATCTTAACTGTTCTCACTGACACACATGCATCACATAATTGGATTTTATGCTACTGTTTGAAGGAAATGGTATGTCTAATATATATGGGAATTAAATGTCAATGTTTTTGACGTATTTTAGTAGATATTTATATGATGCTAGTTCAATTTCTACTGTTGTTCCAAGTGAAATATGTAAAAGCTGGTAAACTTTGTAAGCAGTAGCTTTCTGCTTTCCTTGGTTATTGAAATAAAATCATTTATCCAAAACACAAGGAATTAAGTATTTATGTATCATTTCTGGAATCTCACAAGTGATGTGCTTTTGAAAGTGAATACTTCAGTGCATTGCCAATGGGATGACAATGCTAATGACCATCTTTGTTTTAAGTATTTCATCATTTAGAAGATAACATTGTTACTAAAAGATCTTCCTTTGAGGTAGATTTGCTAAAGACATGTAAATGAAATCCTTGCATGCATTTGACCAAGTATTTGTATTTATATCTTGAATTTTCACTGTTCTTCCGTTTTAAGGTAATTGATTTAAACCACAATTTGATGTTAAGGAAGTGATCAAATCTAGTTCCCCATTTGAATGTTGTTTAAAGCCTTTTTGGCTGATGTTTCTATTGGCATGTGTTGTTCTGGCTCGTGAACAGTTTATTTGGTTTCACAAAAAAATTCTTGTTGCCTGTTGTGCATTATGTGGAAAAAGAACAGTTATTCTGTTATAGCTTGGATTTTGTTAATCATTTATGCGAATTTATTTTTTAGTTAGTCTCATGGTTTCAAGATATTTCCCTTTTCTTTTTGTTGGTTAGATGTCATAATCATTCCTTTTCTTCCCTTGTTGTTTTTACACTTTCTTACGTAAGGGAGAAAATGAAGAGGGAAAAAGTGAGTGGGTAACTGATGGCCATATTATTGTTAATTGCTAGCTTTTGAAAGTTTGATTAGCTTTTTCACAAAAGTGCAATCTCCCCTAAAGGCTAAATGCTTATTGATTAAATGGAAATATTTAATTTCATCGTTATGAATTGAGAATTCATGGTTTTCTCCAGGGGGCGACAATTGTAGATCAATCAGTTACCATAGAGCTGGCTCCGGATTACAAGCCACCTGCTACTGCCTCTGCAACACCTGTAATGTCCTAACCTACAGCAATCTGCTTTGACTTCACTTACTAAATGATGATTTATTGTGAATGAATTGTTTGATTACCTTAGGCAACACAGAACAAAGAGGCCGGCCAGGCCGAATCTGCTGTCCAGAAGGCAGAGGATGTTGTAACCAGCATGCTAGCCAAGGGTTTCATTCTTGGCAAGGATGCAGTGAACAAAGCAAAGGCCTTCGATGAGAAGCATCAGTTCACATCAACTGCCACTGCCAAAGTTGCTTCTCTGGACCAGAAGATTGGTTTTACTGAGAAAATTAGTGCTGGCACAACCATGATGAATGACAAAGTGAGGGAAATGGACCAGAAGTTTCAGGTTTCCGAGAAGACCAAGTCCGCGATTGCTGCTGCTGAGCAGACAGTCAGCAGTGCGGGTTCTGCTATAATGAAGAACCGTTATGTATTGACTGGAACCTCGTGGGTCACTGGTGCATTCAACAGGGTTGCTAAAGCAGCAGGTGATGTGGGGCAGAAGACAAAAGAAAAAGTTTTGGCTGAGGAGGAAGAAGCCCACAAATCAAAGGGGTATGCAAGGATGGACGAATCCGAATCTCCCAAAGCTGGTGCTCCCTCATCCGCACAAGGTCTAATCCTTTAATTTGCCAAAAAAGGATTGTAAATACCAGCAATGGAAGGTATGGATCTTGCCATCAGAGATGTGCTTTCTGGTTTGGACAATAGTTTAAAAACTTAAATGTAGGACAGTTTGTCACATATTGTTTGATATGTTTGGTATATTCAACTTTAAATGATAATAAAAGAAAAAATGACACTGCAAACAATTCAGCATCAATTTTATTGGTATCCATCTATTATTCTTGACTTCATGTGTGCATGTGTTAACCTTAGAATCTGTATTTACAGCATCACATAGTTTTCCGGAAAATGAAGAAAGATTAACGTAAATGGACAAATCGACTGGGCTTAGGGTGATCCAACCCAACTCACTTGAGATCTTTTAAAATTTTTATTTTTATATATAAACGACGTGTTAGATTGTTTTTTCTTTTTTTTTTTTAGCTTTTACCATTACAAATACTATTGAAGGAGATTATAATAAAAAATGAAGTCTTTGATTGAATGATAAATCATTAGTAACAATGCGTGCAATTATCATAATTTTAAATACGTAACATATAATAAATAATTGAAGGATGTAATCAAGTGATATTAAAATAAAATTTTGATTAAGTGGTAAATTTAAAGTAATTAAAATGTATAGAAAATATTAAAGCAAAGTTTTAATTTAATGATAAATTTAAGGTTTTACTAATGTAATTGGTTTGGGTTTAAATAGTTTTGATATACATATAAATCAGTGAAGTTTATTAAATCTAATTCCATAAGCTGCTTATTTTCAAGTTAGGCAAATTACTTGGGGTTTAGGCATTTTTGGATCAAGATTTTCTTAATCGATGAAAAATTTATCTCTTAGCTTCAAAACGCATTTTGAATCACCTGATTTCGTGTTTGAGAGCTTTTAGCGAAAATTGCACAAACTGAATTTTTTAAAAGGGATTATTACAAGAATTACGAGTTCTGGTAAGTCATTTTGAGTTTGATCTTGCTTAATTTGGTTATATATAATATAGGTTGAGGAAAAAGGCATTAATTTAAGTCCTTAAAGTGAAATTATTCATACTTTCACTTTGGGTTCAGTTTATTTAATTAGGATTAAGTTGTTTTATTTCATTCTAGAAACATTTTTAAAAATAAAAATAAAAACGACCACAAGGGTTAAACATTTATTAAATCGCATCAGGAATGACAGCATCATCGATATTTAAAGGATAGTTCATGTCAAAATGTCACAGGCCACAGTTCAAAACCCGTGACCATCGCACCAAATGCATCCAATGGAGGTCTATTGTTTAGATGGGATCATTTGGCCTACAAGAATTGGCCCAATTCAGGAAGCTGTTGGAGAAGCTTGTCAAATTGAATCCTGGTTCGCCCGATAACGAAGATATGGCAACTTAAGCTATTTTGGTAACTAATATTAGAAGATTGAGAGAATCATATCTTGTAAAGATTGGATTAAATTTGATATGGCATATCTTGTAAATCCCATAATTTAAGGATAGGATGAATATCATCCGTCGATGTATTATAATCTTAACCGTCGATTTTTGGGGAGCTCAACTATAAATAAAGAGCCCCCCCTCATTTGTACTCGATCCATTCATTGTTTCATTATTCTTTGTGAATAAGAGAACATTGACAGCATTTACTCAAACACTTTATATGCGCTCTTCTATTGTTCTTTGTAAGCTTCTTTTGGCGTAAATCGCTTACGCTGTACAAATTGGTGTTTTGGAGGACTTCTAAAGGAATCCTCACTTGAGTAAAGGTTGACTTAGGCGAGTTTAGACGAACAGATCGCCTAAGGCCGCATGGATCACGAGATGAAAGATCTAGCCCCGTAATAAGTAGTATCAGAGTTATTGGTTCGAAGGCACTATTGGGATGTCAAAAGAAGAATTCGAACAAAGGTGGGCCAGAAAGTCTTTGAGGGAGATGCTATCGACTATTGAGGAACGCGTGGGTAAACTTGAGGAGTCTATGGAGGACGCAAAAGAGTCAGACAATGCACTTGGGGAAAGCATTGAGGACTTGAGGGAGCAGTCTAGGGACTTTGTGACTATATGTCTCATTTCCTAAAAGGATAGCGTGGCTGACGAGAGGAACGATGCTCTCGAAGCCATGGTGAAGGCTTTTAAGGAGGAAACAATAGCCATGATAATGGCTTTTAGCACAAGAATAAAGAAGCTCGAGGGAGAGCTGGCCTTGTGCCGAGCAGTCATAGGGAAAGGAGTGGCAAGTATAGCACTCAGTAACGAAGATGTCCCGAAGCTGAAAGAGTTTGTGGGGACAAGGTCTGCATGCGATGTGGACAATTTCTTGTAGAGGATGGAAAACTACTTTTGTGCCAAAGGCATCATGGATGATGTGGCTAAGGTAAATACTGCTTCAATGTTTCTTACTGATATTAAGCTTTTATGGTGGCAATGCAGGACCATAGATAAAAGACAAAGTGAGATTGGAACATGGCAAGAGTTCCAATGTGAGTTGAAGGGACAGTTTTACCCAGAGTTTTTCGAGAAAGAAGTTTGAAAAAAGTTGCAAGGAATAATGCAATGGGACACAGTAAGGGAGTATATTCGAGAGTTCAAGGAACTCAGGCTCCAAGTTTTAGATGTGACCGAAAAAGAAGCATTTCTTGCTTTTCAAAATAGATTGAAGTCATGGGTCAGATAGGAGGTGGAACAAAGAGGTGTCCAAAAGCTGTCGGAAGCCATGACAGTAGTAGAGTCCGTGGTCAAGCTTGGTCTAGGGAAACACAAGCTTGGGTCTTCCAAGTCCTAGGAAATGGGTGTATGTGAAAAGGATCACAAGGAAGATGTTGTTGATGGCAAATTCAACGGCGACAATGGTGGTAATGGGAAACCACGAGTTTGGAAGAAGAAACCAAGAGGAAAAGGGACAAGTTGAAATGTTTTTTCTGCGACGGTCTACACATGTTAAAAATATGTCCAATGAAATTCGAGCTTAAGAAGAAGCCGGTGGGTAAGGCCTTGGTACTTGGCTCGAGCACAAGGAGTGTCGAAGCCAAGGAGGCCGAAAGAGAGAAAAAGCCAGTGGAGTACTTCTTGTGTTACGGTCTGTATAGGTTGCCAAAGTGTCCGTGAAAGTCTATCATCAAAGGGGACGGTGGAGCAAACAAGGAGTCCAAGAAGCTTGGTTTGAGCATGGGAAAAGTCGAAGCCAAGAGGTCAAAGAAAAGCAAAAAGAAGCATGAGTTACGGAACTGTCCAAAGTAAGCCATAATCAAAGGAAAGGCAACGTCCAAGCTTGGTGAGTTATCGGAGAGGCTTCCACCTAAGGAAGAGGTGAGTTTGTCATCAAACTTAGGGGAAAAATTTGCGATGAAAACAGTGAAGCTGGAACCAATGAGGCTCAATTCAAATAAAGCGTCAGAGTTGGCTGAGTCATCGACAAGGCTTCCACCTATGGGTGAGGTGGATAGTGCATCGGACTTTGAATAAAAAGAAGTGATGCATGTTAGACAGTTGACCCGAGTAAATGCAAAGGTATATTCCGAACACTTTGATAGTGTGTTGCATTCTAACTTGTTGACTTGGTAAAAACGTAGGGGCCCTTTCGAAGTTCTTAAGCAAAGAGGCCGAGAGACTATGAGCAAAGTGAAGCCAAGAATCAAGAGGATTTTGTTCAAGTTAAGTTAGAATATGGGCAAGATAGTGACATAACTTCTTGTCGTCGAGATGTACAAATGAGTAGGACTGTTCAAGTGAAAAAGTGACATAAGCTGAGGAGAAGTCCCAAAGGAAGGGAAAAGCTAAGGAATCGAGACGAGACCGAGGCGAATCAAGTCAGTGCCATTTAGAAGTCGCAACGAGAGAATTGCGAGAATGGGTGGGGGAGAATGTTACAGGCCGCAGTTCAAAGTCCGAAACCATCGCACCAAATGGATCCAATGGAGGCCTATCGTTTAGATTGGGATCATTTGGCCCGCAAGAACTGGCCTGATTCAGGAAGCTGTTGGAGAAGCCTGGCTGGCCTGATAACGAAGATATGGCAACTTAGGCTATTTTGGTAACTAATCTTAGAAGATTGAGAGAATCCTATCTTGTAAAGATTAGATTAGATTGGATATGGAATATTTTGTAAATCCTATAATTTAAGGGAATCTTGTCCGTCGATGTATTGTAATATTAACCGTCAATTTTGAGGGAGCTCAATTATAAATAGAGAGCCTCTTTCTCATTTGTACTCGATCCATTCATTGTTTCATTATTCTTTGTGAATAAGAGAACATTGACAGCATTTATTCAAACACTTTGTGTGCGTTCTTTATGTTGTTCTCTGTAAGCTTATTTTGGCATAAATCACTTACGCTCTAAAAATTTGTTCCTTGGAGGACTTCTAAAGGAATTCTCACTTGAGTAAAGGCTGACTTAGGCGAGTTTGGACGAATGGATCACCTAAGGCTATATAGATCACGAGACGAAATATCTAGCCCCGTGACAAAAGAACCAGGTACAAGCCTCCACACACATTTTCTTATAAATTAAATCATCAATAAAATTACAACACTGGTTAACCCAAACTAAATTTGCTGACTTAAAATTAACAAAGGCTTTTATGCTTTCCTTGACCTGTACACCAATGACCGTGACATCCGCACGTCGATTCTTCACTTTTTTGATAAGGCTGGAGTTGTCTATTTCGAAGATCACATTAGCTTTAATGTTAAGCTTACACGCAAGCTTAATCCTTTCATCAAAAGCATAGCTTTCAGTTTCATCCACCTACATCATCTCGTTTTTGAATCCCCTGCCACCGCCTAGCACGAACCTATCTTCATCCCTTGCTATAACACCATAGCCAACTCAATTATTACAGACCGACGCATCAAAATTCATTCTAACATGACCTTTAGGAGGATTTTCCTATCTTTTAACAATAGGGTTAGTAGAAAGCTACGGATCATTTAACAAATTACAAATGCGAAAATCTTAACTAATCATTCTAGCCCTATCCCAAACAACCTATGCCTCATTTTCCTTACCTCGGAATATGAAATTGTTTTTATTATTCTAGCTATTCCATAGGGTAGTCATAAGGTCGGCCATAGCTCTCTTATCCAGAACTCTCAACATGTCTTCCAACCAATCGATGCAGCAATTGTACTCTTTCAAAATGGTACTATTTTCCAGACCACTAATTGAAAGAATCACCCAAGATGTAGGGTAATCTTTAAGGGCTTGAATAAGGGTCTCATACTTAGCCCCGCACCTAGGGCATTCCTGCCCAAAACCACGTCCAATAGATGAAATTTTAACGTTAGTAAGGAGGATCTCATACCCCACATGCCAAGTGAAAACTAAAATTTTGAGGATGGTGTCGAGCTTCCATATAGCTTTCCACAAGAACCTATGAAGGCCAAACCCCATTTGCTTCAACAGCAACCATGAATAAGCTGACTTAGATGTGAACAAGCCAAGAGGGTTGTGGAAATAAATCATCTATATAAACTACACAAAAATTTCTTTTATCTAAATCATCTATATAGACTACACAATTTTTTTTTATTTTTATTAAATATAGAATCCATCCATCTTTGAAAGATTTGTATGCATTACATAATCCAAATGGCATTACTTTCCATTGATAATGTCCATTAGGTGCACTAAAAGCTGTCAAAGGCTTGGATTCTTCTGTTAGCATGATTTGCCAGAATCCTGATTTACAGTCAAATTTACTAAAAAAATTTACTTGTTTAGCTTGATTAATTAAAACATCGTTTCTTGGAATAAATATCCATCAAAGATAATATTTTAATTTAATCTTTTATAATTAATAAACATTCTAGCTTTTCCTCTTTTTATTTCAACATGATTTCTAACCATAAAGGCTGTACTAGAATGTGGACTATTAGTTATTTCTATTAATCCTTTTTCTAATAATTATTTAATTTGTATATCAAATTCATCTAAATCTTATTTAGTATAGATCATCGGTTTAACTCTAATAATTTTATTGGAATTTTTCAATTTAATTTCATAATATCTAAGGCTATTTTGCCATAATTTTAATGGTTCTTCACTAAAATTATTTTCTAATATTTTAAACAACCAATGATTTGTTTCAAGTTGTTTATTTTATTCTTGTCTTGGTGGTGTAAAATTTTTATCACAAATAAATTTATGATTTCCTACTAATGGTATTTCTACAGAAGTTTTTTCTACAAATAACATAATTAATTTTTTATCAATAGAAAATGGTAAATGCTGGTATATAAAATTATTTCCTAATAATATATCTCAATGCATTGCAGGAAAGTATAATATTTTAGGTATCACAATTCTTACATTATTTATGTAGATTGGTACATTTCTAGCTTTATATTGGATTATGGTTTTATTATCATCTATTCCTATAGCTTTTATTGGATGTTTCATAGGTTCCCATTTTTCTAAAGGAATGGCATTTTTTCTGCAACTACTAGTTGTAGCTCCAGTATATAATAAAGCATGCAAAGAATATGTTTTATATTCTCTAAATTGAAATGTAATTTCAATATATGTGTAATATTTCTTGGACTGGAAATTTGAAAATGTAATTACATCACTTGTTTCAAGTTTCATTTGTTGGATAATTATTGAAGTTTGTATTTCTTCCATTCTAGTGTTTCTATAATTTCTACTTGGTTCTGTAGGAAAAATAGGAATATGAACTTTTTTCATTCCTATTGGTGTTGAAGGTATAGAACTTGTACTTGTATTTTCCTCATCTTCCTCTATTTGAGTATTTGAGGGTAAAACTAAATTATCATTTGTATTTGTTATAGCAGTATTTTTAAAATATAATTTATCCCTAGACGACATATATTCTATAGTACTTCTGTAACACCCCTTACCCGATACCGTAGCCGTAGTCGAGCACGAGGCGCTACCTGACTTAGCTTACTAATTCGGGGCATAAAAATTTGCTTTTAAAATTAATTTAGTTTCATTCATTCAATTTGTCCTTAAAAAGGGTCCTCGAGACCCTAAAACATGAAATTGAAATAGTTCGGGAACAAACCGGAATCAATAAAAATTTTCCGATCACTTAAACAAATCAAAACAATTTATTTCATCTTTCATAAATAAACTGTCCATCTGCGTCATAGCCACTAAATAAATCATAACTCAAGTTAAGAAACTCAAAAATAAAATCCGTAAATTTTCTCTGAAACTAGACTCATATATCTTCTTACTAAATTTTTTTTAGAATTTTTTGGTCTAGCCAATTAGTACAGTTTATTAGTTAAAGTTTCCTCTATTTTAGTGTTTGGCTGCTCTGATCTCTGTTCACTACGAATTAATTTTCTCTCTGTAAAGAATTCAAATAACCATGACGTTTATTTTATTTAAAATTAGACTCAGTAAGGAATCTATACATATAAAGTATAAATCTTAATTATTTTTGTACAATTTTTAGTTAATTTCTAAAGTCAGAACAGGGGATTCAGAAATCACTCTGACACTGTCTCACCAAAATTTAAATATCTTGTAAAATACAAATCCTTTATTTACTCTGTTTCTTTCATATGAAAATAGACTCAATAAGATTTAATTATATTATTTTTAGTGATTTTCAAAATTCACGTCATTACTGCTGTCCGATACTGTTTTAAAGCTAATTTCACCTTTTTCATGATTTCCATGGAATAACTAGCATTTAGGCATACATAACACCAAACATGTCCTTGATTAGCCATTCCAATAGCTAACCATTATCAAGCATTTACATACCATTCATCAGTCATATCATAAGATCATACACACAAAATGGCTACGATGCTATACATGCCATACTCAAAATGAAACGTCTAGCTATACCAAAATAATCCTTGTGATAGTGTGCCCAGACCTCCGACATACTTTACGATCCCCGAGTTAGCTTGACAAAACTATAAAAAGAAGGAAAATAAAGGGGGTAAGCATTAAGCTTAGTAAGTTTGCATGCAAATAAATAACAACATCCATAAGAATTATCTTACTACTTGGCATGATACTACTTAATGCAACTTCATTAATTGTCATAGACATATTTTAAACTTCTTCACTTAGTCACTTACTTAAATACTTACTTACTTAATCAAATTTATTAATAAATTTTACTTATCTTTTTCCTTATCAAGCATGCATGAATATTATATACTTACCTTTGCTCTTCTAGCATGAACTTGTCTTACCTTTTTAGCATAACTCGTCTTACCTTACTTTACCTTGATATTCTCTTTAAATTTTCCCGTTGATCCACTTGGAATACTAAGGATACACGGGTACCTTACCATTTTCATGACTTTTCATGGTCTTACATGGTATCCTTTTGAAACTTACCATTGCCATGTCTTGACATGGTCTTACATGGTATCCTTGCCTTATGAACTCACCAATGCCATGCCTTGGCATGGTATTACATGGGACCTTTGCCTTATAGTAACTTATCAATGCCATGTCTTGACATGGTCTTACATGATTTCCTTGCCTTAGAAACCTTACCAATTGTCATGCATTGGCATGGTCTTACATGGTATCCTTAAACCCTAATGTCATGACATTTGTATCCTACACATTCCTAAGGTTCAACCGGGACTTTCTGAAATTACTTCTCCGTCAATTTATGCTTGAGTCTTCTTTGAATAATTTCATAAAATAAATATACATATGCTGGAAATTAACAACATTAACATGAAAAAATAGAATATTGCATTTATTTACTGCAAACTTACCGCGAAACAAAATACGATCAACTATATCGATTTAGTCCATTATCTTTTTCTTTCCTCGGTCTAACTCCGGATTTCATTCTTCTTGATCTATAATAAAAAAAATTTAGCTTATTTAATACTCACATTTATTAAAACAGTCCTTGACCCAAACTTTGAAAAAATTACATTTTTGCCCCTAAACTTTTACATATTTACACTTTTTACCCAAGGCTCGGAAATTAAACTTCATCCTATTTTCTTATGCTTTATAACATGCTGATCATTTTTCCCTTCTATTACAACATCAAATTCTCACTCTAACATGTACTTATGAACATTAGGTATTTTTTTACCGATTATGTCGTTTTACTTGTTTTCACGTAAAATCGCTTAGCAAAAGTTGTTTAACACAATTTCAACCTTCATATTCTACCATAAAACATCAAAATAAACACATTTCACCTATGGGTATTTTTATAAATATAAACACTAGGTTAAATTATTGCTAGAATAAGCTTAATCAAGTTACCGGGACTCCAAAAACGTAAAGAACATTAAAAACAGGGCTAAAACGGACTTACAATCGAGCTTGGAAGCTTGAAAAACCCTAGCTATGTCTTCCTCATGTGAAATTCGGCCAAGGGGTTGAAGATGGACAAAAATTGGCTTTTAATTTTGTTTTTAATTCATTTTAATAACTAAATGAGCAAAATGCCCTTAATTAAAAACTATGGTGTTTTATCTTCCTTTAGGTATTTTTGTCCAAACCAGTAAAATGGTCTAATTACTATCCAAGGACCTCCACTTTAAAAACCCATTACTCACAAGTACTTAGTACCTTTGTGAACTAGAACACACGTTTTACAACTTTTGCAATTTAGTCCTACATATCAAATTAGACCCTCTATCGATAAAATTTCTAAACGAAATTTTCACACAATCATGCAATCATGCCATAGACCTTAAAATGATAATAAAATAAATTTTTCTATCTCGAATTTGTGGTTTCGCAACCACTGTTCCGTTTAGGCCCTATTTCGGGATGTTACAACTTACAGGTTTAGAAGTACTTCCACTATCTATCTTTTCTATTATCCAATCTCTTCGTATTGATAAATCTCTTAAATGTAATAATTTTGGTTTTATTTCAGTAGTGAATTTATTAGGTTTAAAGAGCTCAATAATTTTATTATTAATTTCTTTGATCACTACTTTTGTTGTATTAGTATATTCATTAATAGAAGTCCAACTTATTGCTAGATCTTCTGCTAAATCATTAATTTCAAAATTTTTTGTCTAAATTCTAAGACATAAACATTATTCTATCAGAGGATCTGTAATAGCTATAAAGTAATTTGGTTTAAATTTAAATTCTATTACTCCAGTATGTAAATTTGATTGAATTCCTCTAATAAGTGCTTTTATTGGATTTTCAAATCTTTTATCTAATAAAACTGTTATTATTGGTATATAATGCCATTTTCTAAACAAAGCTCTTATTGTTATCATTATTATTCCTAAATGTATATATCTAACATGAGGATATTTCTTCTTAATCCTCTTAATTTTATCTTTAGTGAACAATGAGATTTCTGTTAATCCTCCTCTAGTATCTTTAGCTATTGTATTACCACTTATTTTTTCTATATGTCTTTGACACCATATCTTATATTTAGATATTTTATAAATTTCTTCCTTAGAAATATGATTTTTCTTTATTTTTTCTATCATTTCATCTGAAAAGCATTTTTCTTCTCTGATTATATTTCCTAATTTTATATCTTATTGTTCATTTTTAGGAATTTCTTCTAATTGATTATTAGAACTGCTTCCCATATTAAGCAGAAATATATATTCCTCTTTATCTGCATCAGAATATGTTTATGATATTAATTCGTATAATATTTCCTCATGATTTATTTCCTCTTCTGAACATATTTCTAAATATATATTCCAATAAAATATATATTCGCATTGGCTCTCTTCCGCAACCGGTAAGTTGCAAATTTTATCGCCCAAGTCTTACCCATGCAACTCGTGAATTCTAATGTTGTTCCATCTTCTACTATCATCGAGTCATAATTCTTTCAGGCTGCTCTCATTAGGGTTAAACAAATTTGGATTAACAGGCACACCATTTAAACCTTCCAGCCCCAATTATCGATCCGAATATTGATATTATCACCATTTAAGTACATATTTTTATTTACATATAACTGGAACCTATTGGAGAGTAAAAACATAAGTAGAATTACCATCTACTTTTTAAGAGATCTAGAGCTCTCTCTAAACAAGTCTTAAAGGTTTTAATCTCCCTTGATTATCAGTTACCATAGGTTGTTCTAGGAATAGTTATGAAGGGAAGATAATCACTTCTAACATTCTCGTTAATTGCCCAATAACTCCATCATGTTCTTGTGTTTTCAACAATTTGGTATCAAACCCACTCACAATGAGTGATAAAATCCAAACTTATGTAGATTGTGGTGGTGATGAAATTTGTTGATCTGCAAATCAGATGGACAAACAATTTCAACAAATGCAAGATAAGATGAAAGTCTTGTTTTCTTATCGAAGAAAATCGACAACTAGGGAGGAGAACCCAACTAGATTAGGTGTCACTGCCACCACCACCGAGTAGGGTTACTTCGATAGTTGGAGGATCTATTTCTCAGTTTGCAAAAAGGTTATGCTATAATTGCGATTAGACTTATTCGGCCACTCATTAGAGCAAAAAGTTATTTTAGTTTGAATTGGTGATACAGTGGAGGATAATATTGAAGAATTAGGAGAACTTGAAATCTCCTGGCATGGTAAGACTGTGCAATTACAAGCCGTAATGAATGGACAAATGTTGTTAAGCTTGATAGATTCAAGTAGTACATATAACTTCAGTAGTGTTACAGCTGCTCAGCGTCTTGTACTTTCGGTAACACCTAGTGTGTCAATTGCCAATGGTAAGAAGGTAAAAAGTAAAGAGGTTTGTTCTCAGTTACTTTTTTATATTGCTACTCATGAAATTTTTTGCAGGATTTTATATTATTCCTCTGATTGGGTTTGATATCGTGTTGGGTATTTAAATGGCTTCAAATATTTGAACTTTGGTGAACTAACAATGAACTTTGCAGTGAAAAGAAGATAGGCGAGCCCACCACTTGTTTATAAACTAACTTCGATGCCTTTCTTAGGCTTCCATCATTTCTATTTATAGGAGAATTCTTAAACTCTGTTTAATTTTCTTTGAATCCTGCACATTTTTTCTGATAAGGATGATGTCTAATTATTAATTTGTCATGACATGGTTGCTTCCACGTTGCTTTTTTTTGTCTGAACTTGGATGTTGCTTTCCCAAGTTGCTTTCTTTTTTTGTCTGATCTTGAATGTTGTTTTCCCAAGTTGCTTCTTTTTTTGTCTAGACATAGATGTTGCCTTCCCACGTTGCTTGATATTTTTATTGGTTTTTTCCAATGGGCTTTTATCCTTCCTGAATATTATCTAGATTTATTTCCTCAATTTCATCTAGATGTAATGAATCGATTGACACTCTTGGTGAGCTTCAATTTTCCCACATATTCTTGATTTCTTCTATTAAGTGTGATGGAAAATCATCAATCTCCATGTTAGCTACCTTTTTTAGTAGTTGAACGAATTCATTATTTCTATCATCATGAGTGTATCCAACTCCAGTATCATATGCCAATATTCTTCTTCCATCAGTCCAGAGGCTAAAAGTTTTTTGTTGAAGTAAATATTGGGCTTTGGTCATTAAATCTATTCATGCTTGGATCTGATAATAACTGAGATTATTGTAACACTTGTCAATATTTTTTGTCAAGGGTTATTTGTCCTTTTTAACTGCTGAAAGGTTGGGACCTCCAATCATTTTTTTAATGATCCAAATTTGATATGGCTGATAATTTTTTTCTTTTTCAACTATACCAATAAGATTTTTGATTTCAAGATGAAAATAAAAATAATAAATCACCATCATATACCATACGTAATAACATTGTCTTAATAAATGCAGAAAAATATTTTAATAAATGGAAAGAAAAAATTTGAATTGTTATTTCTTTAACAAAACCTCATTCAATACTGCTTATATCAAATAGTTCATTATCAAGTCTAAACTTTATAGTAGGGAATTTTTCATTTAAATCATTTGTGAAAATATAAACTTCTAGAAAGTATTTTGAAAAAGCTTTTTGAAATTGAGTTTGTTGGTTGCAAATAGCTCCATTTATTTTTGTAAATATTTCTACATGCAAAATATTCCTAGCCTTATTATATAAACATAACCTAAACATTTTATTTATAATTGGGTTATTTGTTCCCTTATTAATAAAATACTAAAATATATCAAGAAGATTGTTTATCTCCTTAATATCTAAATAACTAATTTCTAATTCTTCCCAATCTCGATATAAAATGGATTTTAATAATAAATCATGAGCTTCTTGTTCTTTAGTTTTTTTTTTCAACTAAAAATTGTGAAAGCTTAGTAAGAGCTCTATTGAAATTAGCTCTTTGCTTATGTGTTTTCTATATTTCATTAATAAAATTATATAATTCTGATGGTCAGCTTGGATTATAAAAATCTTTTATTTCCTGAATTTGTTGTGGTTTCAACAAATTTTCTGATGCACAAAACTTTTCTGCTCCTTTTATGATTTCAGCATAACTGACTTGGTATGCTGAATTTGGATCTTGAGACCAAGGTAATTGACTTACCTATTGTGGTATAAATAATAATTGAGTTCCAACTGATTGTCTTACCATTGGATATGGAATGTAATATCCTTGATTAGGATAAAAAGATACTTGAAAAGGTATTGTCATAAATCCTTGATTAGGATTTATTGATTTGAAAATGTTCCATTTGTTGGGCCTTTTATGAACAGTAGTCCATTCACCGACTTTTTCTAGAGGTTGTTTACCTTTGTCCATTTGGCCTGCTAAGATAATCAGCAATAATATTGCCAGTTCCTTTTACATATAATACTTCAAAATTAAAAGTATATAATTCATTATACCATCTAATTCTTCTAGGTATAATTTCCAAACTTTTATTAGTAAGGAAATGTTTAAATGCCTGATTATCAGTTTTTATAATAAATTTTTCATGTTCTAAATATAGAAGAAAATTTTTTATTCCTTTCTTTATTGCTAATAATTCTTTTTCATATATGACATAATTAATTTCATTTTGTTTAAATTTTCTCGAACTATATTCATATATTAATTCTTCGTTGTTTATTGTTCTAGCTTTTAAAATACAACCCCAATGATTCTGTGAAGCGTCTATTTCTAAAATTAATTTATCACCTTATTTAGGTAAATAAACTTTTGGAATTTAATTAATTTCAGATTTTAGATTTTTTATGATTTTCGAGTCTATTTTAGACCAGATAAAGGGTTTATCCTTTTTTTTAAATTTTCATATAACCTACCTATTTTTTCTCAGATAAGTTAGGAAAGAAATTTCTTCCATAATTAATAATTCCTAAAAACTGTTGAAGCTGCTTTTTATCTTCAAATTTTTCAGGAAATTTTTTTATTTTTACTATAATATGATCTTGTAGTTTAAGACCATTTGCGGATAATTTTAATCCTAAGAATTATATTTCTGATTTTTCTAGCTATATTTTCTTAGAACTTAGTATGATTCCATGTTTTATGAATTCTCGAGAAATAATATTTAAATGTTTTCTATGTAATTCTAATGTGTCTGAAAATATCTAAATATCATATATATCAACTACACAATTTTTTTTATATTTATTAAATATAGAATCCATCCATCTTTGAAAGATTTGTGGTGCATTACATAATCCAAATGGCATTACTTTCCATTGATAATATCCATTAGGTGCACTAAAAGCTGTTAAAGGCTTGGATTCTTCTATTAGCATGATTTGCTAGAATCATGATTTACAGTCAAATTTACTAAAATATTTTTCTTGTTTAGCTTAATTAATTAAAATATCATTTCTTGGAATAAAATAACCATCAAAAATAATATTTTGATTTAATCTTTTATAATTAATAACCATTCTAGCTTTTCCTCTTTTTATTTTGGCATGATTTCTAACTATAAAGTCTAGACTAGAATGTGGATTATTAGTTGTTTCTATTAATCGTTTTTCTAATAATTATTTAATTTGTATGTCAAATTCATCTATACCTGATTTAGTATAGATCATTGGTTTAAATCTAATAATTTTATTGTGTAACACCCAAAACCCGGCCTAGACGTTATGGCCGAATCTGGCGATGTCACATGAAATGGAATTTGAAAATCAAAGTTATCAAGTTAAAATCGTTTTCGTTCATTAGCCTCTATTTATCTCTCGTCAATTCCAAAATTTATTTTCTCGTTAATTTGATTCATTTAAACACATATTCTGTAGCGGAAGCTTTAAAAACCGTGATATTTAAAGAAAATCGTTCGCATTCAGGAAAAATATCGTTTTGAATTAAACCGAGCTTTTGTTGAGTTTACAGTTTAAAAATCCATGAAAACAGTGAAAATCCAGAGTAAAAGCAACCATCCAAAAGTCCAATTTACATCAAAAATACCCCAAAACTAGATAATAAAAACCATAAATGAAATTAAAATCATTCAGTAAACATGTGGTCAATGTTGAGTCCTCCACCGTACCGATCCGTCTAAATCTGGGGATTACCTGTACAGATAAAACAAAAGGGGTGAATTTACATAAACTCAATGTGTAATCCCCACAGAAGACATGCATACAATCAAACAACAGTCATCAGTCAAATGCAGAAGCCCATTTCAATTTCAGTAGCAGTTCGGGCCTTAGCCCATTTCGATTTCAGTATCAGATATGTATTAATTAGTAAACAGAGTCTTACCCAACCAGCCTCTACACACTATCTCCGTCCATCCTTACACTCCATGTGGGGTTTAAAACACTCACCCATCCCTACACTCCAAGTAGTACCGAATGCGGCACAAAATCAATAAATTGCAGCTGAGCTGCCAGATAATAGACTTAAGAGTCTTTCAGTACACTTCCTCCAAATATCAACATCCCAACCCAATGTAATGCAACATACAGTATATGACATGATAATACATGAACATCAATTATACATACAGTTCAGTGTTCATTCATATAATCATCTTGCTCAGTACATACATCATACATACAGTTCATGTATTTAAGGGTCTAAGTAGTGCTTACCGACCCTACAGTAGGTTCATAGTCGACTTGGACGACCCGTGCAACCTTAGAACACATTTCAGTTAAATGGACTCACACGCCCATATAACCTGCCCATGCAGGCCCACACGCCAGTGTGACTCGTACGGCCTAATTTGGCCTTAGCGGTGTGGTTCACACGACCTAGCCCAGAATCCCACACGCCCTTGTGCACTACTCGTGTGAACCCACACGCCCATATGGCCCACACAGCCCAAATCATTCTAGCCCGTGTGTCGGACGTGGCCTACCTGGTCATCACAAGGTCGTGTCTTGCGCGCACGGCCTGGCCTCGTTGATCACACGCCTGTGTTATGGTACACGGCCTACCACATAGCCTACCATACGGTCGTGTGGCGTCAACAAAAAGGTTTTCGACTTTTTCTGAAAATGCGTTTTCTTGCGATTCGAGTACACACCTATATTGTTTATACTGCTAAAACAACCACGAGCATTCCCGAACCTACAGACGACATTCCAACACCCAAAAATCAGCCTGAAACCACGATTAATCCGAAACCACCACACTATAAAAAATTTAGAACATCCAATTAACGCTTACCTCGAAACCTCCTAACGTTTTCCACTACAATTCGGCACGAGACAACCCCTTATACCCGATTCTCAGCTGTCAAGACAGTATACTTAGGTCCCCAATTAAAATCTTAAAAACCGAGATTACAAGGCACCAAAATCACTTATCACTACCGACGAAAATAGAGAGCGAACTCCGGAAGAGTAAATACGAACGAATAGCAAAGAGAGTAGTAGCGTTTGAGAACAAATTGACAAAAGAAGGAGATGAAGAAGGGAGAGGGTTGTCGTCCAAGCCTTT
This sequence comes from Gossypium hirsutum, assembly GCF_007990345.1. Classification (NCBI taxonomy): domain Eukaryota; kingdom Viridiplantae; phylum Streptophyta; class Magnoliopsida; order Malvales; family Malvaceae; genus Gossypium; species Gossypium hirsutum. The sequence goes on along the minus strand of NC_053425.1, from coordinate 102,340,865 downwards.
TTTTTTTGGGGGAGGGGGAAAAGAGTAAAATTAAAATCTAACCTAACATATGATAACCCCTCAATCCCGCAATCCCTTAATTTTCTCAATTAACCACCCATTAGCATCCACTACTCAGAATTTCAATTTAATTTGAACTCCACCACACGCCACACACCTCAAGCAAATATAATTCCCTTGCTCGCGTAAGGATTCAAACACAGAATCTCCAACCAACTAACACTCCACTTAACCACCAGACCAGTAGGCCCATTTTAATATGGTTTTACGAATAATTTAATATAAGCTCGCTGAACAAGTCTAAGGCTTAAGTCCAATCCAAAGTTTTCTTACATATTTGTTTTTTATTATAACTAGAATTTTTCTTATTTCCTGATTTCCATCTAACTAGCTTATATTTTCTATTTTTTCTTTTTATAAATAGCTTATATTTTTCTTTTTATATTTTCTAACTAGTTTATACTTAGCTTGTTTAGAAGCCTTACTTTGTAAACAATACATAGGTATTCTTTCTTTTGCAAAATTAATTCTATTTCCTTTAGAATCTATACTTTTTAATTCTACGCCAGCTATTTTACTACGCTTTTCTAAATAAGAATCATACTTTTTTATATAAATTTCATCCCATGGTGGTGGTAATTTATAGAAATATTGGTTTTTCCAGAAATTTTTATTTTTATTTTTTAGTTTTTGATATTCATGAAGAATTTTTTTAAAAAATTCTTCTAAGTATCTAATGCCACATAATTTAATTTTTGACAATACAAAACTAGTTAGACAATCTTCATCTTTTTTATCAATATATCCACAATTTTATTTTTAGAATAAAAGTTGACCATTTTAATAAATATTTTAATAGGCTTTTATATTATTCCTCTGATTGGGTTATGCTTAAGGGAATACAAATACATTCTGAGATAGGCGAGCGCACCACTGAATCAAACCAATTAAAAAGTATCTTGTCTGAGTTTAACTTCTTATTTCAAGAACCAACGAGCCTACCACCTCTAAGGCAATGTGAGATTCAAATTTGTTTGCTACCAAGATCTACACCTCACTTATAGAAGGATAAAATTGAGCTGAAAATGTACTTAAATGATTCAACAAGGTCACTAGTTTTGTTAGTACTAAAGCAAGAAAAGACTTGGCACTTCTATGTTGATTACAGGGAGTTAAACATTAGAACAATGAAGGATGGATTTCGTATTCCGATAGTAGATGAGCTTCTTGATGTTTCAAAGTATTTTACAAAGTTGGATTTGAGATTTAGCTGCTTTCAGATACATATTTGTTCCCTACAGATATTGAGAAAATGACATTACGTACTCATCACAAGCACTTTGAATTCCTTGTTATGTCAGTTGGGTTGACAAATGCCCCAATCTACTTGTTAGGCTCTCACGAACGCGGTATTTCATACTCACTTCACTTTGTGTTAGTTTTCTTTGACGATCTCTTGATTTATATTTAGACATGGAAAGATCACTTAGTACACATGTAGACAGTTTTTGAATTGTGACGTGCTCATCGCCTTTATCCAAAGTGTTCTAAATGCTTTTTGCCGACAAACAAAGTCACAACGGCAAGTGTAAGGGTTGAAACAAGCACGATTCAAGCTATCTTAGATTGGCCTCAACTACAACCTCTTACTTCTCTCAGAGGATTCTTGAGACTTGCTGGTTATTATCGCAAGTTTATTGTCATTATGGCCAATTGGCTGCTCCCTTAACCAATATGCTTAAACGGAATTCTTTTCAGTGGTCTAAATCGGCCTTGAATACTTTTGATAAACTGAAACAAGCTCTTTTGACTGCTCCAGTCCTACAGTTGCCAAGTTTTGATATTGAATTTGTTGTAGAGTGTGATACTTCAAACGGAGGTATAGAGGCTGTTTTGCAACAAGATGGTCACCTAATGGCATTCTTCCCCTAATGAAAAAAGGTTTATTGGCAACCTAAAAAGCACCGGCAAACGACTCTCCATCTAGTGCCATCAAACGAGTCACCCAATAACGACCACCCATATGCCTCACACTGCCCATAAAGAGGGCACCGAGGACCACTAAGGGACTACTGAAATTTAATAACTTCGTACTACTGAAACTTAAAAACCTCGTATTATCTCAACAAAGACTTGCCACTTGGTCAACTATACAAGCAAGTCAATCCGTACTGTCAGTGACGTGACACAATTACGTAAGAGGGCCTTCCACCTATATATACCTCAAACCACGATGAATGATTTTTTGGCACCTTTTTACTCCCTTTAAACCTTAGCTTTCTGCACTCACCTATCTTGATCTTCCTTCTCCATTCTCCCTACTTCATCCAACTTTGGCTCCAACTTTGGCTCTCTGCTTGTAACAAATGAACCGACCTCTTCATCACCATCACGTATCAACAATTGTTGTCACAAAGCCTTCTAATAGAGTTAGAGCGCCTACGTTAAATGGTGAAAGCCTTGCGTTTCTAAACCTGTAATTAAGCCATTTTTCCCTATAACATTGATGCAGATGATGCTATTTTTGTTCCTAATTTGTGTAGTCATTTTACTTGCAATGCAAATTCATTGTAAAATATTAGAATATAATAAAAATCCCCAAAGTTATTGAATATTCATGAAGCCAAACATCTAAAGCGTTATTGAATAGCACGAAACAATTCTCCAATTGTCTTCAAACCCACCGAGTAGAAAAAGCAGCAACTTTTTGCCATCATCACAAAACCGAAACAAAAGTTTCTAAGAATCTAGCACCAAGTATAGAGTGGATTTCACTTTAAAGTTAATGGACGAAATATCTTTAAAGAAACGTAGATGAAAATAACCACAACCTTGTTAAATTAGAAGTTGCTCCTCAAGCTTCTTCAATGGGAGGATTCTGCGGAAAAATTCGATGGTTTTGAGAAAAATCATTACAATAGCTTCAGTCCACCAGTTACATCATCCACCATTTCAATAGGACCTGCAAATAACATTAAATGGAATCGAAGGTAGAATTTTTTACTTCTTTTTTTCTTTTTTTGATAATTGGCGGAGGGAAATGGGGTTGTTTAGAATTGAACCCAAGCTGTCATGCCTACAACATAATGCTCTTACCAAGAATAGCCATCACCGTCCTCGAATCTGAAAATGAATATATTACAAAAAAAGCCTTTAGAAAGAAAAAGCTATCGAAATCTTCACCTAAGAACTTAAATGCATTCATATGCTAGGAAAATAGAGAAATGAAGAACATAAATGCGTTTGTATGCTTGGGATATAGAAAAATGAAGAGATTTGATTTCCACTCAATGACTAAAACCAACGCAGATGTTTGAACAGAAGCCATAGTTCTGAAGCTTGTAGCTTCAGATACTAATTCAAACAATCAGGCAATTTATTATTTCTCTCTTTAACCTTGGGTCTCCACAACTTGATTTTTCAATACCAATGCTAATTCTAACAATAAGAATAACTATTGAGGTTTAGCATTTATAGAAGCACAAGCACCTTCATAGCAAGCATCAAAATGTTTCCCTAGCTTGTCCTTCCTAACTTCCGCAATAGGATCAATAGTTTAAGATAATAATAGTTTATTTAACTGTTCTGAAAAAGTAGGAAAAAACAGATTTCATAACACCACCCAGTAAAGGTTACACAACAACAATGATAGCAAAATATCCTAACCTAGAATTTTTTCCCTTTTTGGTACATATCCAATCTAGAATTTGATTCTTCTACATTTTCTCTTGTTGATCCCTTACCATCTCTTATCAAACTCAACAGTTTCCCCCAATCTTTTCTTTTTTTAGCTATATACTGCTAAAGCAATGAATTAACTAAGGGTTATAAAGAAGGCAGAAGAACAGAAAACAAGCCACAGAAGGCAAAGATGGAAGGACCTACATAACTTGTTTTTATCTATACTATTATTTAAACCCCAGGCTGAGTTGATGTCATGAGTCAACCGCGCACCAACTCTGTTAAGGGAAATCACAGAAATATCCTTTCATAATTAAATTAGATAATATTATTTGGGCATACTTTATTCTTTCTATTTTAACTAAAACAAATAAAAATAAAAATATGCATATGGTAAAATTTGAACCCACACCAATGGATTGGTAAAACCTTAAATTTACAACTCAACCAAAGCTTCTTTTTTACACATTTTTATATTAATATGCACACTTTATTATATCCATTAATTGTATATATTAATAATGTTGTTAATTCAATTACTCACAATCGATCACAATACCATGATGAACAATTTTAGTACATTTAGTATTGTTACTTTGATGTATTTATGTGTTTAAATTTCGTTTTACTCACAATTTAATCTTTTTTTATATTTTAATATTGTAAATATTTCATGTGTTATTATAATTAATTAGTTTCAAACCATGCGTTTCATTATTTATTGTATGTTATTCTTAAACAAGCATTTATGTTCTAAATCCGTGATTTCCACACACATACACGTGTGGTAGGATTTCTAGTATAGCTTACATTTGTAACTACAAACCCAAGCTAAGAAAAGCTCTTAACTTTTGCAATTTATAAAAGAGAATAACTTATATTAAGATTCTAAAAACCTTGTTTTTTTTTTTTAAAGAAAATAACAAGTAACTATTTAAGAATAAAATCAGCATAAATAATGAAATCAATACATTTAAAATATATATATATACACAGTAAGACTAGACCAATTGATTTATTAATAATAATAATAATAATATCAGGGATTCTACAATCCTCTTAACAAACAGTAGTCAGTGAGAAAAAAGCTAAACATCATCTTACCAAAGAATGCAAAATAATCATACCAATCCTAGATCAGATTTTTAGTTTTCATTGACCGAAAATAAATTAAAACCAAGTTTCCATTCTTTAAAAACACTTGCTGCAAAAAGAACATATACCCTCGTTTAGAAACTTTTCCCAAGCAGCAATAGACTAAACAATTAGTATTGAAGCAATATATCAATGTAAAAAGTAAAATAACAGCAATGATACCTCTGGATAAACCAAGCTTTGCCCTTAATGCTTTTTATTTTTTTAATCTATAAACCTAGCAAATTATCTAGTAAAGTTACCGCTATTTACTTATTAATTTCAAATTGTAATGTTAATTGGGTGTGGAAGTGTACACTAAAATAATTTAATGCCTTTTAAAAAAATGATAGTGTGGCATTATTTTATTAGTGTCTAAAACGTTAGTTTTTTAGGATCATCCTAACATAAGTTAAGTGATGCTTTACAATTTAGCAAGCCCGGGATGACAGAAGCTATGAAGTGAGAAATAAAATGAACTATGCCACTCACTTGGTGCAATCTGAGTTCTCCCTGCATCAATGGTGATATGTGTCGGTATGTTTAATGATTTTGCCCTCTCCTGAAAAGTTAAAATTCTAGTTAATAATGAAAAAACCATGTAAATGAAATACCAAGATAGATTATCATAAATATTAAAGCTCTAAGGAGAAGGTATAAGACCAAACAAATAGTAGATGTCATTCAAACTGGTGAATTGTTGACCATTTTTGGAGACAGGTTTGGCAACACCAGAAAGAAACATCAACAAGGTCCTAAGATTTATATCAAAGAATTATCAACAGCAACATTCGTGAGTAAAACATTAAATTGTCTACACACAACATAGAGAAAGATGGATAATTCTAATAAGAGAGAAACACCAATTATAATATGAAAATGGAATACACAATATCATTGGAGCAAGAAACTGACCACAAGTATATGTGAATATTCTTCTAAGAATCAACCTCTACTTTAACAATTCCCATCAAATCCACAAATCTAAAAGTTCATGAAAGCTCTCTCACCACTGTTCTCTAAACAAGTAAAAACGGCCTCTATGACCCACAAAAGAAAAAATCATTAACTTATTTCTTCCATGCCATACTCAAAAAAGAAGTCATAAGTTTCACATTGCAATACTTTTTTTCTTTTATTTGAAACTATGGCTTTTTCTTCTGACCATAACTTTCTCTGTCGATAAATTGTTGATACAAATTCATCAAACAACAAGGTAGATGGTGTTTATAGTGGAGTATACATAATATTTATCAGAATATGAAGCACAAGAACAATTCTTAAAACCACACTGACTTGCAAAACTAGCATATCTTCCTCGCTATCAATTTTCACAACCACCTTTGGCTGAGCACACATCTCCCACCTGCATATTAACAACACAAGAAAATGAAAGAGAGACATGGTTAGAGGCAGAAAGATAAGCACAAAAACTACAGTTTCAGTATTATAACGCCAGAAATGCTCTACCTGTTCAAAGCTTTTGGTGCTCGATGTAGGAGTTTTTTGTAAAGACCCAAAGTTGCATGACTAAACATTGAAAGGAAAAACAAAACCAGTTGGATTACAAACTGAACAAAAAGGGATTCACCAGAACAAGATTTGTCAAGAAAATATATGCAAATCAACCAAGAGGTTAACAAATCACATCAAACAACCACTTCTTTAACAGTATAAAAAATCAGTGACAGTAAATTTACACGAAATTCCTTATAAAAGATGGCAAAATGAGAAGCCACCAAAGTAGCAGCATTTTGTTAAAAGATAGCAAGAAATAACTTGATGAGATTCAAATGTGTTTACCAAAACTGCATGATTGCACATGAGGAACTTAATAGATGACCTTATCCAACGGGTTAAATCCTGTTTTGAGGAAATCAGAATTCCAAATTGTTGCAAACAATTTCTTACAAAATGCTATGCCATGTCTTGATGAGATTCAAAATGTGTCACACCTAATACAGTGCAAAAGTTCCAATAATTTATTGAGTATGAGCTGCTCGAAGAACTCCTGCTTATCACACCCCAAGCATTCAAGTATAATGACAATTTATCCAATAGCAGTCAGAGTTCTAATTGGCAGTTGGTTTACTTTTACTCGGATGGATATTCATTATCAATACTAGGAATATGTATATCCCATCTAATCAACAAAATTATGAGTTAGGAAAGGACCTATCAACAATCATATAGTAATTCATTGCTTGACCTGTAAATCATATCTCAGGAGCAAAAAGTTGCATCTAGAAAAATAAGTGATAAAACTAGAAAAAAAACAAGGTTCACCTGCATTGGGCAGCAATTTTCCCTTTACCCATCTTAAGATCGTTTCTTACAACCAGTACCTGAAGAAAATAAAAGAAAGACACAGTTGTTCATTGTCTACATTTTTAAACTTTATAGTTTGCCATAACATACCAATGCCAATCACCAAGAGATGAGAAACAGTTCAATACCATTTTAAAATCCTCTAGAATGCCTGCCAACTTTTCGATTTCCAAGGGTTCTTTGATCTTCTTATTTACTTTAGAGACTGTAGTATCTTTAGCTCCTCTTGATGAGAGAAATAAACATGTAGGACGGTGCCTACCAATGCAGTACCCTAGTGCAAGGCAGCCCGCCCCAACTAGGATGGCACTCAACCATGACAAATCCACCATTTTAAAGTACAACAATAATTCCCCCTTTGTCCTAAAAGCCACAGCAAGCATCCACTTAAGACTCAAAGGAAACTCACATCGTGCTTAAACAGATTTCAGAAACCCACCTTGACGATTTTAATAGAATTACAATTATGTTACACATAAAATGAATGGAAAGAAAATAGAAACTAATGATCTTATTATTGGTAGTAGAAACTATACAAGTAAGCACTCAATAAGGGCTTATTGAGGCTCCATTTAGTTGATCATCTTGTAATCTGCTTTCCGCCTTTTCTATTGACATTCGGCTTCAATAAACATTGCTAAAATGTAGAAGTAAATGGTAAAAGGCGAAATGATAATTAATTAGAAAAGGAACAAACAACTAAAGTTTAATAATTATATTGTTCAATATGGAAGTTGAATTATGCATTTTCAAGTTCAAAAGAAATACATTTCTAATTTCTTTCGGTATCAAAACATTTATTTTCTCGGTGCTTCCAGAAGGAGGGAAAAGATAACTATAATAAAAATAAATCAAGTTAACAAAACTTTAGAAACTCTGAAGCCAATGCCAATATCAAACCAAAAAACTTCAAATTTCTCAAATGTGATTGATCAAATTAAATTAAACACCCAAACACCTAATTTTCATTCAATCAGGTTTGTAACTGCAGAGGGTTCAGACCATTGACAATAACTAAATCTCTGAACTATCAAGTTTCAAACTTTATCCTAGACATTCATCAATGAAGCAAACATTTCCCAAATCACCAAAGAAATAACTAAAAGGAAACATAATCGAAGGCAAAGGTAACTGAAATTGCAAACAAAAATCAAAAGGAACAAGGAGAAAGAAAGAGAGAAACGATACCAATTAGGCACTTGGGTTAGAGTTGGATCGTGGAGTTATTGACCCTGGGTTAAATGGGAAAGTGGGTTTCTTTGGGGTTTTGTGTTTGGGTTCAAAGAAAAGGTTCAGGGAACAAAAAAAAAAGGCTGCGAGTGAGCCAAAAAAATGGGGAGAAAAATGAGTAATAGAAGTTGGGTAAAGTGAATAGAAAACAGCAATAGAGCAGAGAGTAGTAAGCAAAGCAAGAAGAGAGTGGGATCCTCCAAGTCAAGCGACTTGGCTCTATTTATTCATCCCATCAATGTAATTTATGATAAACTACTTTTTGGGTGATTAAAATATTAATAATTTTATATTTTTATTATTTAACTCTAAAAAATTACAAAATAATTATCAAATTATTTAAAAGTTTTCATTTAAATCATTAAATTATTCTTAAATTGTTAAGTTTCTTTTTAAAGTTCAGTTAGCGAGTTCTAAATAATAATTTGATGATCGGTACATTAAATTAATACTCATCGATGAGTAGAAAAATATACCTTAGATTCAATTCAATATGACAGTCAGTGTTGAAAATTGAATAAGAAAATTATTTGAATTTTAACTTGCAAATTAGTGACGTTTAAATTTATTTCATAAAAAATAAATAAATTGTAAAAGGAAATGAGAGTTTTCGATTTTTGCATGTATTGCGAATAAAGAAGGTCATATAACAGTGATTTTAATAGCCTAGTGACTTAAACGAAAACTTTCGAATAGTTTAATGATCATTTTATAATCTTTTGGAGTTGAGTGATCAAAATGTAAACTTACTAATAGTTTAGTGACATTGGGTGTAATTTATCCTTTAATAAATATTATAATTCATTGTTATTTCAACCAGTCTCGATCAATCAATTGGACCAGTTAAACTGGAAAACAGTCATGATAGCAATTTAATTGAGTCACGAACCGATACAAATCGATTAAATTAAATTATAAATTAATTATCTTTTTATGAATGTTTTAATAATTTATTTAATTGAATCGGTAACTTAGATCATTAAACCACCTATATAAATGTAAAAGTGATACTAAAATTGAAGATTTTTTTTATTAGAATAATGTAAAAAATATTTCAGAATTTGTTATTGAACTTATTTATCAAAATTGGTCAAAATGTAGAATGCGGGTAAAGTGGGGGGGGGGGGAAGTGGTATTGAAGACGGAGCGTGTCAAGGTTGGTTACATTAATCTCTCTCTATTTTAATTAATTTGGTTTAGACTTGATAAATTTTATTCAATTATTAAGCTTAGTAACACCATATTTAGTTTGCGTTAGCATAGATAATAAATTAATACAAACTAAAGTAACTCTAAAATAATATTCTTCTTATTTTAATATTTTCTTTCTTTTTAATAATTTAATTAATCATTATCATTAAAATTTTAGTTCATCTAATATTCGACTAATTTACTTATAAAGACCCATTTTTAAGTATATTTACGGAAATAGGTCAATTTCTGCATTATTTACTGGAAATGGCTAATTTTGGCAAAACATGTCCACGTAGGAGCGTTTTAGGGTGAAATTTCTAGCAAATTGTGCCCTTGGGGAGCTTTTTTGCCATGTCAGCACAAAATGCGCTGACGTGAACGTGCTTTGCTAACGTGGCAAAAAGCTCCCCTAGAGGCGCGTTTTACTCCGATTTTTGTCCCAACAGTTTTTTTTTACCGTTGGGGGGTCCAACGGTAAAAAAAAGTATAAAACCCTCCTCATATTATTTCACACAAAATTTCTTCAAAATTTAGCAAAAAACTCTCAAATTTCTCCCTAAATTTCTCCTTAAATTTCTCAAAGCTCTCTTTAATTAATTATTTCCTTTAATTTTCTTTCTAAATTAGTATTATTTTTTTATAATTTCAAAAATATTTGATCGTGTTAGCAATGGCCGGAGAATTAATTCGTCTCGATCATAAACATATCTCCGTTAAACAAATGAAAATGGTAAGGGTTAATTTTAATTTTTGAATATTATTTAATATTTTTTTCATTTATGTAATTTAATTAATTTGCATTTTATAATTCTTTTATAACAGTCTGTAGATCGGGTGTTACAATGTTATATTCGTAATATGTCTGATCCTCCATCACCGTTGATAGAAAATTACTTGAGGAAAGCGGGTTTTTGGCAAGTGGCCACTATAGGTCGGGGGTGCAAGTTGGACCCGAAACTCATCAGCGTATTAATAGAGAGGTGGAGACCTGAGACGCACCACATTTCATCTTCCATGTAGAGAATGTACTATCACTTTGAAAGACATGCAGTTACAATTAAGATTGTCAGTGGATAGGTCCGCATTCACCTGGTCTGTTCAATCTGTTGATTCGGGGGTCGTATGCTACAATCTTTTAGGTGCAATTTTTGATAATATTTATGGAGGTCGTATCGAGATGGGCTGGTTATGAGATACATTCCTGGAGCCGAGGAATGATTTGACTAAAGTAGAAATAATACGATATGCTCGGGCATACATCTTGAGATTATTTGATGCTGGACTTGTCACGAAACCTCGTACATCTGAGGTGACTACTAAAACTCATTGATTTTAGAGCATCTGGCGAATTTAGTTAGGGGTCTTCCGTGTTGGCAACATTATACCGAGAGATATGAGAGGCGACGCCACCAAATAAAGCCAAAATTAGATGTTGCCTATCACTACTACAATCATAGGCTCGGTTTTGCTTTTCATTTTTACGTCCTCGAGTGAACTACCTATATACATTCTCACTCATAACGAGGTATATTTTTTATTTGATTTTACAATTATTATATAGATTTAAAATAAAATTGTATGCTAAAAATTTATTTAATGAGGTGAAACCATCCGGCGAGTTATGTTAGAATACCTACCGTTTTTGAAGATATAAGGCTTTTATTAGACCAACGATCGGAAGCCCAAGTAAGTATTAAATAAAATATATATACATAAAATAGTCGTTTCATATTTAGTATTTAGTATTTAGTATTATGTATATAACTATTTTTTTATCACATTCATATAGTTTCAATGGACACCATTCGATAGTTCAGACAGTAATTCCGGATGAATTCTTTCCAAAATCCAAACATTTGGCATGTTAAGGTACCATTGGTCAATTATGCTACTGTCGAGATACACCAGACAGATAGAGTGTTGCGACAATTTGGATTCTGACAATCGATTCCTAATGCACCTGAGGTACTCGATAATGAGCACAAAATTAACTTACAGCAAACAGTTACGAATTAGCTGGCATTCTTCTCGGATATTAAAATTTGGGAAAATCGGTATGATCATGTACCTACTAGCGAACCAATTATCGTTTCAGAGTTAGCGTGTGCGTCGGATTATATACCATGGTTTAGGATCCATGGCAAGCCATATTTGCTGTTGGAGTAGCAGATGCGTTGGCAAATTAGTGTCGAAAGGGAATAACGAGGCTCTTTAAATCCAATGAGAATGGACGACGGCACTAGCCCATCAACAACACCCACACAATCACTGGGCCCAAAGCCTCAACCAACGACACCCACACCACAGCCTCTTCAAATTATACCAAGTACGTATCCTAACCCTTATATATATCCTAACCTTTATATGTTTCCTTTTCCCAGTCCTATGCCAGGTTAGAATGCATGACCCAGTGAATCTCCTTTTCTTATGACTCCGACTCAACCCTCAATATATAGGTCATCTTCACCGAAGGGATCGCACGAGACACCGTCTGAGAACTCATCTCATTATCAATCTCAATCATCTTATGAGATTCAAACACCTTCGTCGTGGGTGATGAAAATACCTCCACATTCTTTATTCTATCAAGGTGGGTCATCCTCCCAACACCCACAACCTGAGCAACCACAACCCCCACCGGAAGCTGAACCAAGGAGGAATCCAGCGCGTAATCATTGACCACCCTATGTTGCATTGGTTTGGACCGGCACATACATTGATTTTTTTAAAATATATTAGTACAAACTATTTTTATATTGTTTCATTTAATAAAATAAAAGTTGTTTTTAATATTTTAATGGTAAATTATTTTTATATTTTTAATAAAATAGAAGTTCTTTTGAATAGGGCAATAAAAATAATGCAACATAGTTTCATTACAGCAATTATCAACTATTTTAGTTTGGACATGATCGAATTATATAACCTGGGTTCTTATATCATTCGTATAACTTTTGTTGGTTCGTTCTTTCTCGAATATCCATTATGTATTCTAATCGAGTAAGGTCGATCTTTTGGTTTGCGATGCAATTCTCTATCCGGTAACAACTTAAATAGAGCAAGCAATATAGATGGTCACTTACGTTCATCTAGGACCGGTGGGAATACGTGTCTCTACATATTGTACATGTATTCTATTTTGTACACTTTATCGACATATCTTATGGGATCCAAACGAAGATTCTGACAAGCTACAATTACATGAGTGCATGGATAATAAAGTGTGTCAAACGTCCCATAGTCGCAAGTCTTATTTATCAGGTGTACACGATATTTCTCGCTGGTGATACATTGGTTTGGTCTGTTAAACTTCGTCACACGAAACCATAGGTTGTCGCGATCGCGACACACTGTGTGTATTATGTTAGTCTGCACCTTTGCCTTGTTAATTTCTTACAGTACCTTCCAGAACCATACATGCCTCCCTGCATTTGGCCTTTATAACTCGCTGCTCACTTTGGAAATAGTGCTGTCAAATGAAAATATATCTCTCACTCAACCGAGGTTATCAACAAATGATACGTTCCTTTTAAAATAAAATTTATGCATTCAGCTAGGTTTGTGGTCATATGACCATATCGTAGGCCACTATCGTATGCTTATGTTCACTATTCGAAAGGTATGTTACAGAGGTAGTCTGCGCCTTGACCGCTAACTAAACACAAAATCCCCAACATCTTATGAAAACGATCATTATTGATCTCATACCCTACCAATATAAGTTGATAGCGAAAATTGCATATCATTATTCCATTCAGAATAAATTAAATATTACAAACGAAATTATATTAATAAATATTAAATACCCATGTTAGTCACTTGCCGCCATTCAGTGGTAGACCGATATTACCCATAGTAGTTAAATGTAATATGCCTTAGACAATATCGATGGTACGTGCAATCCCATAGGCTTCCCTGTTGCTCAATTGCAGCTAGTATTCCAGTGCTTCGATCTGATATAACGTAAATATCAGGTTGGGGCATACATGCCTCCTTAACCTAGAAAGAAAGAAATCATAGTCATCACCTGACTCTCCTGGTGTTATTGCAAACGCAATTGGAAGGATTCTCCCACAACTATTCTTTGTCACAGCTAGCAAAAGCTTATGGGTATATCTACCATACATAAAGGTACCGTCAATTTGTACCAATGGTTTGCAGTACACAAATGCATCCTGGCATTGCTTAAAGCTCCAGAACAGATGCTTGAACACTTGGCATCTGCGGAGCAATCGGTCGTTGTAGTATGCAGGAACTGTTTCAAGGTTGTTATGCAACCTAGGACGTACCTCTCCAGCATCTAACACCACTGTCACACCTTATTATATGAAGCATCTCACCCACTATGCATCTTTTTCAATGCCTTCTATTTAGCTATTCAAGCCTTGCGGTAAGAGGGCGTATACCTCAATTGGCTACTAATATTGGTAATTAAGACTGACATAGAAATCCTGAGATCTGCCTTCAACATCAGTAATATTAAGCTAGCTATCATACTTGAATCCATATTGGGATGATCTTATGAAACACTTGTTAATGAAGTATGTTAAATAATGCAACGTTAATTAATAACATTATTATTCAAAAACCCTAAACACCCAATGAAACTGTACCGGTAACACAAGTATGTTGACCTTTGTACTTTTTTATCTCCTACAAACTTGTCTTTTTCCTAAAAGAAATTATGATTTTTCATGAACATGTACCATCTTACACTGCACACTTGGCCTCGAACTTCTCAAATTTGGATTTAACCACGTTGTAGTTAACTCCATGATTGATGCTATATTGTTTCAATGAACCAAGAAAACTATCTTTACTGGAAAACTCCCTACCAACTTCCAATTCACCCGAATCCAATGACGAACCAGTACAGTCACGCCTTCTGTATGGTAGATCTGGAAACTCCAATGCATCATCTGTCGATATATCGACATTATGCATGTGGGTTGGAGGTGAGTACGCTCTGAATCGTGGATCTTCTTCTTCATTTGAACCCTCTTCAATATCTTCAGGTTCGGATGGAACAGGCTCTGGTTCAGAAAATAATGCAACTTCTACACCATCGGGGCCTAGCTCTCGAAGTGAATCCATATCGGACTCATCATCCAACCCACAATTATCTACAACGTATGAGGTCTCCTCACCGGTGGACATCGTAGGGAGTACATCATCCTTTCTTGTGGATGTTTCGTAACGTCTCCAATCAGATGTGGATTTTTAACCACTAGAAGTTGATGTCATTCCTCAATACGTATTTTCAGCATCGAATATTGACCCACTGATGTGCATGTCCCATCCACTAATTGAGTGTCATGTAGAAATTATGTATTCCATACTGCCACCAAACACGGGCGCTTCCGTGTTCTGCCTCCCACTAACAGAGTGTCAGGTAGGGGTTGTGTTTTCCTCTCGAACAACAGTAGATGTTGAAGTCGTAAATGTTTCATTTGGCGATAAAAATTGTACATATAACTCAAGATAGGATGATCCACTAGTGAGATGAGTCTGCATCATCGCCTCAAAGCTATGACCACCTTTGATATCAAATGAGTCATATGTCATGGAATCAATCAAAGCACAAAATTGATACTTAATAGAAGAAACCCTCATTGGAGTCGTTCTGAATATTTTGTGCTTATTTTTTTTATAAAATTATGTCAAATCTACAGTCTGGTTAAAAACCATTTGCCTTGTGTTCTCTGATAAAAAACAATGTCGTTCTCGGTGTCACGGACCTCACCATCATAGTAAATAACAACACTAATACATTCACTCATCTTCAATTTCTATTCTGCTTAGCCTCTCTAATTTTTCTTGCTGTAATTTATGCAACTTGAGAATAAAATTTGGTTC
The DNA here is from genome assembly GCF_007990345.1 of Gossypium hirsutum. Lineage (NCBI taxonomy): Eukaryota > Viridiplantae > Streptophyta > Magnoliopsida > Malvales > Malvaceae > Gossypium > Gossypium hirsutum. Next base: position 102,325,442 of record NC_053425.1, on the reverse strand, counting down.
ATTTATAGCCTAAGGCCAAACATGAACTATTATAGAAAAAGAGTGTCTATGTGGGAGCTTTTTCAGTAATTTTACTGACAGTGCATCCTGCTTGAAGCATTTTTGACACTATTTGTTTAGAAGCGTCTTCTCAAAATTATTTTTTACGAACTACTATAGAAAAAGAGCGTCCACATAGGAGCTTTTTTTTATCAATTTTGCTCACAGTGCATACTACTTAAAGCGTTTTTGACACTATTTGTTTAGAAACGTTTTCTCAAAATTATTTTTTCAAGAACTACTGTAGAAAAAGAGCGTCCACGTGAGAGTTTTTTTCATCAATTTTGCTGACAGTGCATTCTGCTTGAAGCGTTTTTGACACTATTTGTTCAAAATCGTCCTTTCAAAATTATTTTTTCAAGAATTACTGTAAAAAAAAGCCCACAGGGGAGCTTTTTCCAGTAAATTTGCTAACAATTCATCCTGTTTGAAACGTTTTTGACACTATTTATTTAGAACCATTTTTTCAAAATTAGTTTGTCAGGAACTATTCTAGAAAAAAACCAAAAATCCTTATTGTTAATATAATTTTCCTTAAACCCTAAGCTTAAACACAATATTATTTAAAAAAAACCTAAACCCAAATTTAATTAATTTTCTTAAAAATACTAAACCTAAATTTAATTAATTTATTTTAAACCCCTAAACCTTAATTTAATTATTTTTTAAAAAAGAACACTAAGTTCTGATTTATTTTTAAAAATTCTTAAAACCTAGAACCTTAAATTATTTTAACAAAACCCTAAATTATTTTAACAAAACCCTAACCTAAAAACCCTAAACCAAAAAACCCTAGGGACTAAACATGCAAAAAGCCCTAACCTAGAAAAAACATGGAGCAAAACACGCTTCTGGTGGAGCGTTTTTGCCATGTCAGCAAAGCACGTCCGCATCAGCGCGTTTTGTGCTGACATGGCAAAAAGGCTCCTATAGGGGCACAATTTTCTAGAAATTTCACCCTAAAATGCTCCTACATGGATACGTTTTGTCAAAATCGGCCCTTTCCAGTAAATAATGCAGAATTTGGCCCATTTCTGTAAATATACTTGGAAATGGGCCTTTATAGGTAAATTAGTTCTAATATTGTATTTCTCACCGTCACATTTTAACTTTTGATTAAAATTATAGATTTCTTTTTCGCTTTCTGTTTTTCTTTCAGAAAAAAGAAAATTCAAGCAAAGCTAAAACTCTAAACTTTCCCCTTCTTAGACTTATCATTGAAAGGGAAAGATTAAGCGAAAGGAAAAGAAAATAACTTCTTCTTTTTTCCTAAAATAAAAGTTGATCTTTTTGTTTGGTTCAATTCTCTTAAGCCATTTCATATTTGCATGTAAATGCTCTTTGGTAGCCTTAACTTGCCACTTCAACTCACTTCAAGCTAATAACCCTAACGAGTCCCCCGCCAATGATTTCCTAGACTAAATCCTCACATTCCCCAACTTCGTGCCTATTGAGACTAGCTTACCAGGGCCCGACAATAAATTATCTAGAAAGTCGCGACGGCTAGAGTGCCAATGCTCTTGCAATTCAGTTCTGGCGGTGGCACTAGACACATTGGCGCAATCGGCAATGGTAAAGGCTGTGCGTTTAACGAATATGTTTCCCCATTGTGATTGAGCTTGAATTAAGAAAAAGGTGGGTTTTTGAAGCCTAGGGAAGCTTTCGGTAGCAGCAAGCGCTTCTGTGACAATATCATTAATGGCAAAGTTGCTTTCTGTTAAAAACGTAAGAAAAAAAATTGTAATCATATTTACATAAACAATATGTATACCACATCCAAAACATCAAAAAAACACACCTTTAAATCATAAATTAAGAAAAACTCATGTCATAGAATCATGAAAACAAATTATCCTGTTACTTTTCCAAGGAAACAAATAAGAAATAGAAAACTTAAAAGCTTTAATCTTATGTTGTAAATAAACAAAAAATAATAATTTAAACTAATTATAAAAACATTTGTAGCTTTATTTAAAAGTAAAAGGACACCACATCAACAATCTCTTAATGAATTAACATAATTTTTAACAACAATTAAATTGACAAAAAAAATTTAAACTGACCGAAATAGGAACAGCATAGAACAACTTGCGATGTAGTTTAATCTAGAGGTGTGCATGGGCTGGGGTATAGATTTGGACAAAAAAAGAGAGGCTAGTTTAGAAAATAGACCGGGCCTTTGATAAAACTTTTTTCGCCAGGGCCCTACCCGGCCCGAATTATATACTAAATATATATATTTTTATTTTTAATCATATTTACACTTTATTTTCAATTGTAATATAACCACTTTTTATTATATTTTTAATTTGCATATTGTTTGAAGAATTATTTTAGTCTCATTTTTTTATTTATTTCTTGTTTTAATATTTGTTTTTATGTTTTTAAATGTATTTGATTTATTATAATTTAAATTTTTTTATTTAATGAAATAAGTTAAAAAAAATTAGTATGAGCCGGGCTCGGGCTTAACAATTTTATTTCGGGCTAGACTTAGACAAATTTTTAGGCCCATATTTTGGGCCGGGCCTAGAAAACGGACCTAAAATTTTGTTTGGGCCCAGCCCGACCCATGCACACCTCTAGTTTAATAGAATGAAAATGATTTAAAACAGTATAATATAATTTTGCATATATTATCCCTATTAATCTCTGCAATGTGGAGTATAAAATACTTTCCAAGGTATTATGAATCAATCTTCTTTTGTTTGCTGGCGATTGCTTTCTATGTAATTTATCAAGATTGTTAAAGCTATCTTAATGGAATTCTATAATTTGATAAGTTGGAACTCTTCCTGAGCTAATCCACAAACAAAATGAAATAAGTTGGTTCAGTGGGATCTTAGGATTGATAAGGTATTTGGGGGTAATTTTTTAGGATATCAATAAAAACAAATTTTTCTTTAATTAATTACATAAATGATCTTTTTTTTAAGTTTTGTCTTATATTACTTTGTTTTATTGTTTCTTTATTTTTTTACTTTTTAAAAGTTTTTTATTTATACTTATTTATTTTTTATTATTGATTTTAAAAAATTTGAAATGTTTTATAATATATATTTTTAAAATTTTAAATATTATTTTTAAATATTAAATATATTTTTAATAATATAAAATATTTAAATATTTTAAAGATATGACCTTTAAAATTTATTATTAATTTTATAATATTTTAAATTTTAAAATTTTTTAATTTTTTTAAAATATATTATTTTTAAATATATGAGTGCCAACCAAATTTTAAGTATATCTATTAATATATACTTCATCCGGCTAAATTATGTATTTGATTGAAAATTGTATTATTTATAAAGTTCTTTCTCTCTTTTTTACAATGCTAATTGAGTGAAAATAATTGTTAACTACGAGACAAAAGATTTTGATTTTTCTAGCATGAAATTGCCCATATTATTTGATAATTAATTTCAAATTTCAGTTGCAGCTTTTGTCTAGAAAAATTATTTAGCTAGAAAAATCAATTTGCATTGTAAAAATGAGAGAAATAAATAAACAGGCACTGCATTACTTTGATCCTGTATTTATATATTTTAGTTTATCTATATATATTAGTGTGAGGATGAACATTCCATATGGCTTGTTATAAATCGAGTATTAATAACAACTGTACGATATTAAAAAGTTTCATTGACGTATATTACAAAGGATAGTCATCCTTCTCCCGGTTGAAGAACGTAATTATAATAGTAAATCAAATTCATAATTTAGCTGGATGAAGTATGTATTAACATATATACTCATACGTCCTCTGAGTTACGAAGGTAAATTGTATAAGGAATTATATGCAAAAATGTGCAAACATTGAGGGCGAATTTTGGACTTTCTTATTCCGAGTGTTTGCTTGTTATAAAATCGAGTATTAAAAACAACTTTACAATTTTACTAACTTTCATTGATTATATAATCTACGAGTTTGCCTTAAATATTAATGTTAACATCGTTCATGTGTTATTAAAATAAAACAGAACTGACCATTCTATATGGCTTGTTATAAATCTGAGAATTAATAACAACTGTACGATATTAAAAAGTTTCATTAATGTATTTTACAAAGGAAAGTCATCTTTAAAAATAATATATTTAAAAAAATAAAAATATTTAAAATATTATATAACAAATTAAAAAATATTTAAAATTTAAAGTATTATAAAACTAATAATAAATTTGAAAGGTCAATCATTAAAATATTTAAATGTTTTATATTATTAAAAAATATATTTAATATTTAAAAAATATATTATAAAACATTCCAAATATACATTTCAAATTTTTTAAAATTAATAATAATAAAATAAATAAATAAATAAGGAAAAATAAAAAAAGTTAAAAAAATTTAAAAAGTTAAAAAAGTTAAAAAAATTAATAGAACAAATAATAAAAAATCAATAATAATAAAATAAATAAATAAGGACAAATAAAAAAGTTAAAAAAAATTAAAAAAGTAAAAAAAAGAGAAAGAAATAATAGATCAAAGTAATAAAGGACAAAACTTAAAAAAATGTAAAAAAAAGAAAGAAAGAAAGAATAGAGTATAAGGTGTGAGAAATCGAAATTTGGTAGCGCCAATTTATTTGACTTTACTAGAAAATAAAAAATTATTTTTAAAGTCTTCTTTTTTGGAAATGATAGTATTTTTTTAATATTTATATAGATAGTGACATGTTATATGGCTCCACTAAAAAATTAATTTTTTATCCTGTTTGCTGATATAATATGTTGGTGGTGCCAAACTTTTTGGTTCCACCAACTTTTACTATAGATTTTAAATTATTTATGTGTTTAATTAATAAAATAGGTCATTTATGTAATTAATTAAATTTTTTGAGTTATTTTTTTAAAAATGATAGTTTTCTTCCAAGTCATCTTTGATAACCTGGCACTCTAGAAGGCTGAATGTCTGTCGCAAGGAGGAAGACTCACACTTATCAAGTCAGCGCTTGCAGCCTTACCCCTCTACATGTTCTCTTTTGGTGGGGACATGAGGTTGGTGAAAAGAAACTTCACCTACCTAGATGGGAGAAATTGTGTAGACCTGTACGAGAGGGTGGATTGGATATTGAGCATACAAAGTTGATGAATGAAGTTCTATCGCTAAAACGAATATGAACACTACAACTAAGACTTTAAAGGCAAAGTGTTGCAAGAATCAAGATCTTACGACTATAAAAACAACACCTTTTGATTCCAGAGTTTGGCAAGGAAGGATGTCTGTAATTTAGGAAAAGACATTTAGATACGGGGAGGCTCGAGCTGGGAACAATACATAATGCCACAATCACATGGGCATCTTATTTGACAATCACACAAAATTCTCTTCAAAAACTTTTTAGGAGACATGAGATGAAAGATCCATTAGAAATACTTACTTCTCCTCCTTTGGTGGAGAGGATAAAATGGTTAAGTCGACATATTATGCACTATGCGATCATAAATTCTATGACAAGAATACCCAGAACTAGCTTGATAAGAAGTGGAAGGTTATATAGCAGCTTAAGTTACCTTTGAAGCTCATTATAATTTTGTAAAAGATATGACATAATTTCCTCTTTATGAGGGATGAGCTTCAGAAGGGATCGAGTTTCTATCCACTTTGCAATGATTGTGATGAATCATTGGAACACCTCTTCATACGATGGAAATACCATGTCTTTAAGGATTCAAATGTTCAGTCTTGATCCATTGAAAGAATAGATATTTTGATGGCTAAAGCAAGAGAGTTCCAAACAAACTTTACTTGCACACTTTAGGGTATATGGAAAGCTAAAAAATTGGTTTGAGACTTTACGACTAACAGTTGAGTCTTCTTAATATGAATGCAAAATTGTAGGTTAGAGGTACTAGAAGATGCCAACTAATATTCAAGTTGGCAAACTCCCCTCATAATGTTAGAGCAAGGAGAAGCAGCTGATGTTATATCTCTTTCTATTCACTGCAAACTTTTTTGTGAAAATTGTGGTAGCAAAAATATGGTATGGTGTCGCTTTTCGACCCAATGGCAACAACCTTGTTATATACGCAATATTTATTTTTATTCCACAAAACCCAAAAATCTGGCCAAAGACTGAAACTCCAAGGAATGTTAGAAAACTCAACATTACCCAGTCGTTACGCCTCGCCGTCTTCTTTCATTTGATATCTCAACTGAGTATGAAAGCTAAAATTTTTCTGTCATTTACTTAATCGCATCAATTTTGGGTCACCAAGAATTGTACTTTTCCTATGTTTTATTTTTGGATTTTGAATTTGAAGCTTTGGGGTGTTTAAAGGATTTAAAAAAAAAAAAAAACTTCTTATGCATCTATTTTCGTATATTAAGTTTTAACTGCTACTAAATTAGGAGGAAAATTTATATTTACTTTTAATTAATCGAGTTGTTTGCTTTATCATTAGGTATATGTTGGTTTATTTTGTTTAATCAGCGAATTGTTCATTTTTGGAAATTTGAAGTTAATATGTTGGTAATGTGGGTTATATGTGGAGCTTTGGAATTTAAGGATTTTGGGTTTGAAGAAGTTTGATGCTATTGAAAATTGTTCGGGTAAAGTTTTAGATTTGCTTTTCTGGGTATACAATTGGGAAGAGGGTGAAAGAAGCTAAACCAGATATTTTTTATTCTTCTAATTAACAATGACGAGCAAATCATCGATATGTTTGTTTTCTTCTTTTTCCATTGAAGAAATTTGATTGATTAGTTTAGCCATTTATTTCTTGTTTGAGATTGGTTGAACATATCGTCGTGTTGCTTTTTTGAAGGCTTGGTGAAAATGGACAAAAATTTGATGGATAAAGTTAGTGCCTTTGGTGAACGCCTCAAAGTTGAAGGAGCTGAGGTGGGTAGAAAGGTGAGTGCTGGCATGAGTTCAATGAGCTTCAAGATAAAGGAGCTCTTCCAAGGCCCTAACCCAGCTGATCAACTTGTCGAGGATGCCACCTCTGAGGCCCTCGATGAGCCTGATTGGGCCATGAATCTTGATATTTGTGACATGATAAACCATGAAAGAGTTAATAGTGTAGATTTAATCCGTGGCATAAAGCGGAGGTTAATGTTGAAGAGCCCTAGGGTTCAATACTTGTCATTGGTGTTGCTGGAAACTTGTGTCAAGAACTGTGACAAGGCATTTTCGGAGGTGGCAGCGGAGAGGGTTCTTGATGAGATGGTTAATCTAATTGATGACCCTCAGACTGTTGTTAATAATCGGAACAAAGCTTTGATGCTTATTGAAGCGTGGGAAGAGTCAACCAGTGAGCTCCGCTATTTGCCTATTTACGAGGAAACTTACAAGGTAACGGCATCAAGTTTTTCTGCGGTTTCCTGTGTTGTTTTTCTGATTGAAATCATGTAACTTTGGCAATAACAGTTTTTGAAAAATTTTCTTTGGCTGCTGTTACAGCTTAGATTTGTTGTTAATTTAGCCTACAAATCTTCATTATACCATGGAACCAGAATTTTTCTATGAAAAAGAGCTCATAAAATCAATTTAGAAAGTCCTTGAATAGCTTTCTCCATTACTTGAATTCTTGACTAGAACCTTTTTGGGTAGGGTCTCTTCAACACCTATCTTTTGTGCTTTGCATTGCTGTGAGATTTAATATGCATGCCAAGTAAGCAATGGAAATATTTCTACAAAAGAAAAACACCTATCTTTTGGCTTGTAGATTGATGTTGAGTTTTTTCTTGAATGATCCTTTTCTCGTGTAGAGATTAAAATCAAAGGGTATTTGCTTTCCGGGTCGTGATAATGAGAGTTTGGCACCTATTTTTACCCCTAGTCGTTCAATTTCTGCACCAGAAGTGGATGTTAGTCTTGCACATCAGTTTCAACATGACATGCAGCTTCAGCACGATATTCCTGTCCAAAGCTTTACAGCTGAACAAACTAAGGAAGCATTTGATGTGGCAAGAAACAGCATTGAGCTTCTTTCAATTGTGCTATCCTCATCACCTCAACGAGATGCTCTCAAGGTATTATTGTCTTTTTTTTTTTTTCATCACTTCTTAGTTTCTAAGTTCGTATAAGATTACCCATAAAGTAAGCTTTCTTCTATGCTGCCAAGGAAGAGGCCTTAAAAATCTGAGCCTTAGCAGAATGAATCTTTAATCTGTTTTGTCTATCAATACCTTAAACAATATTTAGTATTCTGTTACATGCACTAAAGATCATATTGTTTGTCAAAAAATTGATTTCTGTTCCATTTTTGAGGAAGAATACTTTCTTTCTAGGGCTTTTAGATACTCTATATTATCCGTTTATAATCTTCATAGCACTTGAAGGATTATACTCTGAGACTTGATGCTTGTCATCATTGAGTTAAACTTATTCAACCTTTTTGCAAACTACTGATTGTGATTTAACTCGGACTTATTTTTTAAGATCTTTGTCAATAGAAACAGACAGATAGCAATTTCATAATATCCTGGAATTTTATTCGGTGTTAGACTTGTAACATCAACATGATGCCCCAAATGGTTATTTAGTTGTTATTGTGGTAGAAGCATTATCTATATTGTTCTGAATCTCTAAGTTACTGGTGCAGCTCGTCTAAACCTTTTAAATTTTGAAGGTGCTGCTACCATATGCAAATCTAGCCTTCTAAGATGAAGTGTGTTTTTGGTTTTTTTCATTTTATTCACATTAGTAGAATCATATGAATGAGCCTCTTTGTTTGGTAGGTGAAATGATTTCGCTTTTTGCTTTTTGCTTTTTGTCGTGTATTTTTATTTTCCTCTTTATTTAGGGCTGGAAGCTGGTCGTATCCCAATAATATATATTTACTTTGTTGCAGGATGACTTAACAACTATTCTTGTCCAACAATGTCGTCAATCCCAGTCCACTGTTCTAAGAATCATCGAGACTGCTGGAGATAATGAGGCCCTCCTTTTTAAAGCTTTAAATGTCAGTGATGATCTCCAGAAAGCTCTCTCAAAGTATGAAGAGTTGAGGAAGCCATCGGTTGTTCCTCATGAACCCGAACCCACTATGATTCCTGTGGCCGCTGAGCCTGACGATTCACCCCTCAATACAAAACATGATGCCTTGATTAGAAAACCAGCAGGTACACTACATGGGATTTATGGGGGAAGCAGCGATGCCATGATGGATGATCTCGATGAAATGATTTTCGGTAAGAAAGGTGGGGATTCATCTGAAGGAGGGCAGGATTCAAAGAATCAGCAAGCAGCAATAGATGATCTAATCACATTATGAGTATTACTCATAACACTACAAATATCCCGTGATTTAGGACACAAAGGCCTATGCCAGGCCATTGTAGGCATTGAACGACAAGTTTGAATGAAAAACCTTTTATTTTCACATACAACCATTGATTATTGGTGCAAAACGACGTGTAAAGTAATTCATGACTGGATTCATTATTTGAGGAGTATACAATACATCATTCATGGGAGGATTGGTACGGACTTAATATATCTTTATGTTATGGCTCTCATGTTTCTTTGGTTTGATCACTTAATAAACATTATACAGTTACATCAACATTTTAATATATAAAAATTCATATAAACTTCCTAAAAATAATAATAATAATAATAATTCATATAAACTATTAATAATGATTTATTTTTTATGGATATACTAAAATTTAGTACTTTAAACATAACCAAAAAAAAAAAAATCCTTCCTTCTGTATTGTCTAATATGTTTGTACCCTAATAAAAAATTCATAGCCTTACTCTTTTAAAGATCAAGTTAGGATGAATCAAAACTCGAAAAAAGTTACAAATGTTAAGATTTGAACACATGCCATCAAAATCTATAAAAAAAAATTTTGACCACTTCGACAAAAGTTTTATTTTAATATTTTTTATACATTTTAATTTTATTATATAAACTGTTTCACTCACACTTTTTTGTATATATTAATAATGTTCATTGAATTGGTATTATAAGTCAATTCGATATTAACTGAAGAACCACGGTGAACAATTAAAGTGCATTTAATATTCTTAACCTAATGTATTTGTCTATTTAAATTTCATTTTACTCACAATTAAAACTAAATTTTAATTTTAATTTTGTACCTATTGCATGTGTTGTTATTACATTTACTAGATAAATGCCTACACTTTATTACAGGTATGCTATCATATTTGAATTGCTAATTTGTAATGAGCTTAAAAAATTTAAAAAAAAAAGAATAAAATAATTTAGATGTTTAATATGAAATGACATGTATTTGAACAAATTTGTTAAACTCTGTTAAAAAAGTTATTAATATGCCAACATTTTTATTAAATATAATATATATTGAATATGATGATGATTATTGAAAAACCAAAAAAAACCAACACGAAGATATATGACTTGGGAAAATATAAGTTATTGTAATAGTTTTTACTTTGCCAAGTTCATTTATTAATATTTTTTATACCATGCTTATATTTGTGTTTTTTTGTGAGTTTAGAATATAATTTACTTTATATAGAATTTGTTGTGTTTTTTAATGCTTGTCATACTTATGTTTTTCTTTTTCTTTTTTTGATAAGTAAGTTGTATTATCCAATAAGAAAAAAAAAACATCTACATCCAACAGTACACAACAATCAAACTGTAATTGTACAGTAAAAACCTAATAAAACTCAAGAAACACAATAGATTACAACAACGAAAATCAGAAACCTAACCTATACATTCCTCGAACTTCATTCTAAACATAATCGATTATTGATAGGGTTTGAATCAATAGGACATCTACCACTAAGACGAAACAGCACAACATCTTTAACTTTCTCTAACAAAACTTCAACAGAATTAGAAGAATTCCCAAATAGCCTACTATTCCTTTCACACCAAAAAAAGTACACAACTGCATTCCATACCAGCTTGAGCAGGCAGAGAAGGAACGACTTACTTTTCAAGCAAGAAGTTGCCCAGTTAAATTCTTGAAGCCACGTACCAATAGACCTCTTGATGCTACACAAACCCAGAACAAGTTGCCACAAGCCTTGAGAGTAGGCACACTCAAAGAAAATATGGTTTTGAGACTCACAAGAGCACAACAGAAAACAACGATCAGAAACATACCATGACTAAACAATCTGTCACGAGTGGAAAGTGTGTTTAAGATTGTCATCCAAGCAATTGTAGAGTGTTTAAACACATGGAGAAGGAACCAAAGGAGTTTATACTAAGAGACCTTTGCAGCTTTAACCTAAAGGTCCTCCCAAAGCTTATGAGTCCACACTGCTGTCCCAATCGGAAAGCTTCTGGAAGAACTAACTACAACATCCTTAAGCTTAAAAAATCTTCTCCAATTCCAGCTGCTAGTTGAGTTGGCAGTAACAGACCAATAGGAACCACATTTTAAAACATATTTTTGGACCCAAACAACCCATAAGGAGCCTTCAGAAGTAAGCAAGGCTCAAAAGCAACCCATCCAACAAGTTTCTTCAAGCCAAGCCTTCCCTCAGACTTTAGCAAACATAAGATATCCCATTTGACTTTAGCACCAGAAGCAGAAGAGCTACTACCTTTCCATAAGAACCTAGAGCACAATTGGTCCACTTGTTGAAGAATAACCTTTGGCAATAAGAATTGCCTACTCCAATTGGCCTACACACTGAACAACACTGCCTTTATCAATTGAAGTCTGTTAGCATAACTGAGATGCATAGTAGACCATTGAAGAATTTTAGCCTTAATCTTCTCTACAAACGGCTTACAATCAGCACAAGAGAGCCCTCTAGAAACCAAAGAAACTCCAAGATAACGAATAGGGAGAGTTTCAGACTTAAAACCAGTAATATTCAAAATGTGAGACACTTCCTCATTGGATACCCTTGCAAAAAAAAAAAAAATCACTTTTGGAGGCATTAAGCTGAAGACCAGAAATGGAGTAGGATTCATCCAAAAGGCACCTTACCCTCACAACAGAGTCCACACATCCTTTCACAAATATTAGAAGATCATTTGCAAAAAAAAAAAAAGAGTAAGTTTAACTCTGCTACATTTAGGGTGAAACTTTAAGATACCATGGCGAGCAGCAATCTCCAATAGCCTAGACAACATTCCTATTGCAATAACAAAAAGGAAATGGGAAAGAGGATCTCCTTGCTGCAATCCTTTTGCCCCTTTAAAGTAGCCCACCAAACTGCCATTGAGTGAAATAAAAAAGTGAAGTGAAGTGATGCATACCTCAATCCAATTCTTAAAAAGTTTCTGGGAATTTCAAAACCTTCAAAACCGAGAGAAGAAAGCACTAATTGACTGAATCAAATGCCTTTTGCAAGTCAATCTTGAGGGCACAATGAGATATTATGTTCTTTCTACCATAACCCCTCATTAGCTCATGAGCCAAAAGGGTGTTGTCAACTATACTTCTACCTCTTGTAAAATGGCAGACTGGCTCAGAGAGATAATTTTAAGAAAAAAATAAAGTCAATTAGCCAGGATCTTAGATATACCTTTTTAAATTGTATTACAGCACGAAATTGGCATAAATTGCTTAAAATGAGTAGGTTGAACACATTTGGGAACAAGGGCAATAGCAGTGGTATTAAGAGCAGGGAGCATCTTAAAGTTGAGAAAAAAATAACGAACTACTACAAGAACATCTAGCCCAACAATACTCTAGGAAGACCTAAACTTAGTTGTAAAGCCATCAGAGCCAGAGGATTAGTCATTCCCCTGACTGAAAAAAAGTTGTTTTAATTTCTTTATCAATAATAGGTTTGACAAGTTCCTATTGCGCATGATCAGGCAAAGGTTGCTGCAGAAGCTCAGAAAAAAGTTGATTAGGATAGGAAACAAAAGGATCAACCTCACCCAACAAACCCTTGAATTAAACCACAAACTCAACAGACAGTTGGGCAAATGAAGTGAGTTGGTTGCCTTCAGCATCCTATAAAGCCCGAATGGTAAACTTGTTCTGTCTGATTGCGACAGCTGGATGAAAAAACCTAGTGCTTGTTGGAAAAAACCTGGTTTGAAAATAATTTTATTCTGCAGCGAAAAATTAAAATTTTAAAAATTAATTTGATTTGTGATATTTATAGCAATAAACATTAACTAAATTTGTACCTGTGTTTTTGAATAAGTGGATTATTGATATTTTTCAGCTTTCAACCAAATGGTCTTCTTCACTATTTTCGTACCAAGAATTGATTCGAGTGTGGGCTCGAACCAATTGAATTAAAACACCGACTATAAAAAGTTTTCTTTTTAGGGTGAAAAAAAATTCTCTCTTATTTAATAGAAACCGATAAAATTATTATTCTAAAAAATATGTTTATAAGTTTAGAATAAATTCTCTCTATTTTTCGGCAAAACAACAATATCTCAAAAGTTATGTAAATAGCTCTACCGATGTCATCTATTTATAAAAAAAAGAAGGTAGAACCATTGTAGAGTTGTAGAGATTTATTTTAAGTAGAAAAACAATATCCTGCTTAGAGTAAGTGTAACAACCCAATTTCGGTGAAATCAGAACAGTGGTCTCGGGACCACAAATTCGAGCCGAAAAATAAAATTTATTTTTATTTTATTATATGGTCTGTATTATGATAAACATGTCATGTGAAAATTTTGATAAGAAAATTTTACCGATTATGTGCTTAATTACGAGAAGGACTAAATCGCATAAAATGCAAAAGTTAAATTCTAAGTAGCTATAAGGATTAAATAGCTATGGAATTCAAAACTAGAGGTCCTTATATGGTAATTAGACCATTAATAAAAAGTATGTAGATATTTTGGTGAGTCATCCATGTAAAAATAAAAAAGGCTAAGGACTAAATTGGAAAGATGAAAAGTTATTAAATGACAATTTAATTAAATGAAAAAGAAAACAATTTCATATTGTAGCGACGTAAAAATTTTAGCTTGGTCACTAATTGTGGCGATTTATTGAAAACTTGAAAATTGAAGTTTGATTTTGAAATACAAAAGGGGAGTCGCCACCGATCCTTTTTTGTAGGTGTGATCGGACACCTAATATATTTATTTATTATTTATTATTTATTTTTTAAAACAAAAGAAGGCTGAATTTAGGTCTACATGAAAATCCGAGAAGAATTAGGGTTCGGGAGTCGGTTACGCGCGAGGAAGGTGTTAGCACCCTCGCGACGCCCAAAATTGGTATCTTATAAACATGTGTTGTCTTGTTTTTCAAAAATACGAGTTCAATGTAATATTTAGTCATGATTCAATTGAAAAGACAAGGAACTTTAGTTTTTTCGGTTTTTTGAGAAGGATATACCGCTTAAACACGAGCCTAAAAATTCCATCCAACATAACGATGAAACTTACGGCCTAATGTTAAATCGATACATTGCCTCACTTATTAAAACAAGAATAAGATTTTCGAAATAATGCTAAGCAAATTGATGTGAAATAAAAATAAATAAAGGAACCAGAAATACGTTGAAGCAAATAACGAGTATGACAGTAATATAAGAAAACAATAACAATACATGCAAGATTAAATGTAATAATAGTATCAAATACGAGAAAACAATGAATATACATATATATAAAAAATGATATTAAGAGTATGTACGTAATATATTTTTGTACACACCTATATATAAGTAGAAATAATGTTAGAAAGATACTATATATTATTTGAACTATATATGAAATGATAAAAATATATAACTAGTAATGTTAAAGTATATACATAATAATAAATGTTGAAAGATGTATGTACATTGCGTATATAAGAAATATATATATACATAATATAATATGCAAGAAGATAACATAGTTATTCAAAACATACGCACGATAAAAATACAATATTAAAAAGTATATATGCATGAAAATGTGTATGTAATATAATATTGACATAATATACACATATTGGGAATAATGATATATATATAAAAATCCTATTACGTAAATATACATAGAGATGAAAGATGTTTACATAATAATACTAAATATAAGTATTAATATATATATACATAATATATTTAAAATGAACATATACAATATACATATATAATAAAATACATGACTACTATGATATTTTAAAAGAACATATATAAATAATAAGAAAAATATTATAATAAGTACTAAAAAATATCTATATATATACATGTATAATAATGAATAATACGATATATAAAAATAATACTAATAAAAAGTATATATATACATGTAATGAAATATATGTACTAATATTAATAATAAATATAAATAATATATACATAGTATGGTATGAAAAAAACATAGATATATAAAGCATAGTACTATAATATACATATAATATATAAGAATATATATGTAATAAAGTATTAAAAATTTGTACATGATATATATAATAATATGATGTTAAGAGTATATACATGAAATGTAATATTAAAAATATGCATGCTTAGTATAAAAAATGTATATATAATATGGTATTAAAATATATATGCATAATAATATATATATTAAAGAATAATAATGCTATAAACAAGTAGTAATAATACTTTATAAATATATATATACATACTTAAAAATATACATAAATATAATATATACATACAAAGTACACTAATATTTAAAAATAATAATAGCAAAAATAATATAATAATAATCTTAAGTAGAATAATATGTTTACAACAATAATAATAAGAAGCAACAATAATATAATAATAATATAGCAAAACTAATATTACAAATACTATTTAAGGGTAAAAACAAAAAGGACGAAGTCTTAATCAAAATAGAATTCTTGGGGTGAAATTAGAAATAAAATAGGAAATCAGACTAAATTGCAATGCGCGCATAAACTGGAGGGACCAAGGGCGTAATATCCCCAAAGTATCCAAAACGCAACGTATTGAACGAGACTAAATTGAAAAATGCTGAAAATCTTAGGGCCGAATTAAAAGCATGAAAAACTTAATTGCAAAACATTTAAAAAGCGGAGGGGTTAAACACGCAAATAACCCCTCCCTTTAAAAAAACACACGGACCCTGAGTGGAGCGGGTCGGGTCGACCCGACCCATTGTGAAACGACGCCGTTTCAGTGCTTAAATGCAGGGCTTAAAACGACGCCGTTCCAGACCCTTATAAAAGTTAAAAAATTTTGTAAATTTTTCATTTCTGCGTGTTGAAGAAAAAAAACAGAGAGAGGGGGGCTTATTTTCTCTGGACCAAGTCCAGAATCCGGCCCGGAAGGCCACCGTCGCCGTCGGATCTCCGTCGCCTACGGTGGCCGAAAATCGAAAAGGTGAGATTTTTTTTTGTTTTTAAATCTTCTTTTTATTATTATTATAATATATGTACATGTATGAGTATAAATAGAAAAAAGAAAGAAAGAAAAAATAAAATAAGACCGATTCAAAAATAAGATAAAAGGTTACCTTTGATTTTTCGATTTTGATTTTCGCTTTTTTTGAAATATCTGTTTTGGTGTTGTTCTTGTATTATATTTTTTCTTCAGATCACTGTTTGTATATGAATTGCAATTTTTGTATTCATTCCAGGATCCCCCCCTTTTACAAACTGGTTTCTAGACTTATATAGCCTTTTACACTTTCTGTTTGTTCTATTTTGTTGCTGTTGCGTGTCCTTCTCATCTTGCAGGTGGTGGTTGGATGTGGCAGACGTCGGTGGTGGATGGGACAAGGGCAGGTGCAAGTGGCCAGATGGGACAAGGGTTTCGACGCTTGGTCAGAGGGCAGAAGGCTGAAGACCCTAGGTACGGCGCACCTAAGGTTTGGTTGCTGATTAGATTGGGATGGGCTAGGGTTTGGTGGGATTTGGGCTTCTATTGGGTTAGGCTTAGTGGGCTTTGGGTATTTGGGTTTTAGGTTAGCTTGGTGGGTTGTTTTGGGATTAATGGGCTAATGTATTGGGTCTGATGTTGGGTTGGGGTTTAATGGGTTTGAGGGTTTAAAGGGGTTTGGGTTTTAATGTAAGTGGGCTAAATTGGCCTATAACACATATCATCTTCCCTAAATATTTCCATGGAAACCCTAAGAGAGAGGAAGAAGACTTATCAAACTTATTTGGATTCGGATAGACCAAATTCAGAGTTAGAACGAGCAAAAAGGAAAATGTCAGATTAGTAGATTTTACGCACACGAACATTGTCGAGGTAAGTTCGTGTGACTAAATTGTGTTTATTTACATGCTTACATTGATTGTTTTTAATATGTGAAATGATTACATATCTGATCAAGCCCGATAAATAAAAATATTTAAATTAAATGATAATGCCTGATAGATGATAAAGGATAGACGATGAGAATGTTACTTATATGCTTGAAATGAATGTGGAATGTGTTTATTTGAATTATATGAATGTTGTGGATGTATGAAATAATCACATGCACAATAATGCCTGAGAAAAATGTTTAAATCTCAGTTGAATAAAATGGAAAATTGACGGATATGTGATTTCCCAAAATGAATGAGGTCATGCATTTGTTGCTGACGGGATTTAGCTCGGACGAGTAATCCTATTGACCTCATTACAAAAAGGATTTAGCCCAGACGGGTAATTCAGACCAAGCTCCTTAGAGCATGTCATAAAAAGGATTTAGCCTAAACTGATAATCCTATTGTATACATGTGTGGCTTGAGAGTGTACTCTCTGATATAGTTCCTTATGGGTACCATTGGACATGATTTGACGGATCCTAATTCATAATCCTTGTAACACCCCTCACCTGTATCCAACGCCGGGATAGGGTTCGTAGTGTTACCGAACTTAAACTCAACCAACTATATAAAATCGGGCTGTAAAATTTTGATCAATTTAAAACTTTTCATTTCACATACATTTTGTCCCTTAAACGGGCTCACGAGGCCCAAAACATGTATTAGAGGCGGTTCGGGACTAAACCAAGAACTTAAGAAAAACTTGAAAAATTTCATGCTTTAAGGCTCCACACGCCCGTGCCCTTAGCCCATGTGCAACACTGACTTTAAAACACAGCCATGTCACACGCCCGTGTGACCTACCCGTGTACTAAACTAACTTAAAATTTTAAGTGTAGGGGACGCACGGTTGGACAACACGCCCATGGGGCAGACCGTGTGGACAATTCCAAGGCTATTTTCCGAGCCATTTGTCACCCTCAAAACATATGCACACATACTTATCCAATAACATACAACATGGCATAAATGAGCTCTTAAGCATCTACAAACATGTTATGCTCATGACAATTTCTTATGCAATAAATATTATAGAATTTACTCACATCATTACCACATACTTGTCATAACAATCATTACGTCTTAAACCTCATGTCCATCACTAAGCATGCATAATCATATCCAAAAACCATTCATGAGGCATTATTAACTATTTACCGATCACTTAATCTTGTATCAGTTACTAACTCATCAATGAATCTCAATTCAATCTCTAGGCATACATGTTGTAAGCCACATCACAAAAGATAATAACATACATGCACAAGAATAATCATATAGGCCCATAACATCATTAGCCAACATAGGCCAATTTACAAGACTACATAATACCTTAATAACAAGCCAATGCCTTTAGCTAAATCATAATATCACACATTCAACATTAAAACCCTATACATGCCTTAGACTCGAAATATTAGGATTTACTTACGCCGATAGCGTTAACTCGACAGTGTGATAATATCTTTGACGACCTCCAACCCGAGCTAACCTGGAAACCCTAGGGAACATGGGAGAGAAAGGGGGGGCTAAGATTTATGCTTAGTAAGTTTATATGAAAACAATAAGCAACTCATTAACATGTTCTATTAATGTTTACAACATATTCTCAAATTCAAGACAAGCTGTCTTCCTGAGCAACAGTCACTAAATTATTTATATCTGGATATACGAAACTCTAAATTAAGTTTTGTTAATTTTTCTTGAAACTAGACTCATGTATCTTTCTACCATAAAATTTCCAAAATTTTTTTTTTAGCCAATTAGTACAGTTTATTCCTCAAAGTTATCCCTGATTCACTGTCTGACAGTTCAGACCCTCCTGCACTAAAGTTCAATTATCTCATAGCACAAGACTCTAATAATGTTCTAGTCTATTTCTATTGAAAATAAACTCATTAAGGATTCTAAACATATAAATTATAACTAATAAATATTTTTTTACAATTTATAATGATTTTCTAAAATCAGAATAGGGGATTTCAAAGTCATTCTGACTCTATTCAATGCAACTTCAAATATCTTATTATAGGAAATTCTTTTGCTTACACAGTTTCTTTTATAAGAAACTAGACTCAATAAGATTTATTTTCATATTTTATTCAGCTTCTAACTCATTTTCCACTATTTTTAGTGTATTTTTAAATTTACAATACTGCAGTAACTCAAATCTGTCAAGGCTAAGTTACTCATTCATGATCATTGTTCACAAATTTAATACAACATCATTTCATCCATCATGGTAAGAACACATATTTATGCATCATAGATCATCACATACCAAGGCATTCTCATAGGCTTAGTGTACATACCGGAACAACTCGTAATATAACTCAAGTGCATACTCACCAGTGACTTACTTCATTGGGACCATTATCAACTCTTTCCTCGGATTACCCGTTGAACACTTGGAATACTAATTGGATACTCGGAAAAACCTTTGCACATAAGTGCCTCAATTTTAGCTAAAGCTGCCTCATATCTCATGACATTTAAATGCTCACTCTCGAGCTAGTCATCTAGACTCATAATTCCTAGTGACATGTCACTCGTATCCTATTTTATTCCTAAGGTTCAAACGGGATTTTTCCTCGCTTATCAAGGCTTTGTCTCATCATATTTATATTAATCACATACACATTAATATTTGCACAATTCATGTGATGATAACATTTAAATACATGTATAGCATGATATTATTTACATACAAACTTACCTCGATACCATAAAGGTGAAAAAGACGTAATCGTCCATAAATTGATTTTCCCCATTCTAGGCCCAAATCGCATTTTTCAACATCTAAAACATAACATTTAGCTAATTAAAACAATGTTCTAATCAAATTAGTCCATTGACACACTTTGGCAAAATTTACAATTTTGCCCCTTTATTTTGCCAAAATTACCAAATTGCCCCTAGGCTCGAAAAAAGATTTTTATTCAATTTCTACACTTCTTAAGCCTAGACAAACCATTTTCATAACTATGGAAACTCACAAAAATCATTATTACACACATTAACAACCCATTTTACAACTTTGCATAATAACCTTTTTAAGGTATTTTCATGGAAATTTCCTTCACAAAAGTTGTTTACTAGGCAACTACAACTCATATTCTTCCGTAAAAAACAGCAAAAAACACATATACATTCATGAAAAAAACCCTAGACTCTTAATCATTTTGCAAAATAGTCTCCTCTTATGAAAGCTCATGCTTTAGGGGTTTCAAAAATGTAAAAATCTTCAAGAAAAAGCATTAAAATCACTTGCTTTCAAGGAAGTTTATTTGCTGAAAGTTCAAAGCTTCTAAACCATTTTCTTTGCTGGTATTTTCGGTCAAAGAAGAAGGAAGAAAATGAAAAAGTTGAAGCTAATTCCTTAGGGTACCATTTTATCACCTAATATGACATCATTTACCAAATACATTGACCATTTGAAATTTCTTGTCCCATGGCCGGCCAAGCCATATTTAGGGGTCTAATTTCACTTTAAAGGCCCCCAATTTTAATAGTCTAGCTATTAGACACACAACTTTTACCTTTTACGCGATTTAGTCCTTTTTCGAAATTGGACTAGAAATTGCTAAAATTAATATACCAAAATTTTCATGCTCCTTTATAAACATGTTATAACACATAAAATACTATCAAAATAATTTTCTCCGGCCTCAGAATAGTGGTTCTGAAACCACTGTTCTGATTAGGCCCAAAATCAGGCTGTTACACACCTCGAGTATATTACCTGTGTATCCATTGATATTCCGAATAAATTCAATGGGTGACAATTCTAGACATGAGAAGATATGAATAATAAAATAATTTATTATACGTATCTGTTTGAAATACAAGAAAATGATGATACATGACAAATGATATATGAAAACATGAGATGATGATATTTGTACATGGATTTTATTTGATGAATATATGTTCATTCTTGATTATGGACTTGTACACCTTGAGTATACTAATCGTGACCTTGATATTCCGAGTAATATGGGTAAAGTTCTGAAATGAAATGATCTGAACTCGAGATGAACTATTACAAAATTTTACTTGTAATATAAAGAGTGATTTATACATGTTAAATGAATACATGTTGCGGAAAGCATATGTGCATAGAAACTTGATTGTTACTGAGCCCATAAATGTTTGTGATGTTACTATGGAATAAATGACTAACAAGGGCAATGAGGATATGTGTAGGGCTTGAGGGCAAATTGATTGAATATGCCTTACATAGTTACCTTAAAATAGAATGAGTGGTAAGTTAAGTACCCTGTTATATGAACTTACTAAGCATTTTATGCTTACTTAGTTTTATTTCCCTGTTTTAGAGTAAATTGAAAGCTCATTGGATTGGAAGCTTGGCGGAGATCACTCACACTATCCATCGACCCATGTCGGTATAATATGGTAAATCAATTATGGTTGTAATAGCATGTATAAGATATAATGACCATAATGGCATGTAAATGTAAATGATGCCTGAAATCTAGCCATTGGAATAGTTAGTAATGGTTCGTTTTAATATACTTGTAATGAAAATGTAACACCCTTTACCCGTATCCATCACCGGGACAGGGTTCGAAGCGTTACCGGACTCAAACATAAACATTCATACAAAACTGAGCTATAAAATTTTGCCCAATTTAAAACCATTTATACACAAGCATATTGTCCCTAATAAGAGCCCAAGACGTCCAAAACATACATCGGGGGTGGTTCGGGACTAAATCGTAAACTTTCAGAACTTCTACAACACTTAGAAAAAATTTCTTATTTTAGAGGGTTACACGCCCGTATGGGTAGACCGTGTGGTCACACACGCTCGTGTGGCTTGGGACACGCCCGTGTCCTCAGCCCGTGTAACTCTTTGTTTATGACGTCATCAACAAAATAGGGTCACACGGCCAAGTCACAAGCCTATGTGCTTAGGCCGTGTGGCGAATTAAATTCCAAAAATTAAGTGCAGACTTCACAGGGCCAGGGCACATGCCCATGTCCTGAGGCCGTCTCCTTCACACGGCTGAGACACATGACCGTGTCTCTGCCTGTGTATTTACTATTGGGCATTCTGTTTTACCTAATTAGGGTGCAGGGGACACACGGCCGGATCATACGCCTATGGGGCAGACCGTGTATCACACACGGTCTAGACACATGCCCGTGTGTCTACTCGTGTGGACAACTTTAAGGCTACTTTCCAAGCCTTTTGTCACCTTCAATAACACATGTACCCTTACACATCTCAATAATATCCTACATGAAATAAATGAGCACTTACACATTCATAAACATGGCTCATGCCTGTCAACTTTTTATCAATTTATACTTGTTTAAAACTTCATATAACACCCCCTAACCCCAAACCGTTGCCAGAATAGGGTTACGAGGCATGACTGGACATATCAGAAAACTTACTAATAATTCATAATTAATATAACATTCATAGTATAATTTAATAATTAGGTCCCTATATTGGACTCTCGAAGCCCAAAACATGTATTAAAAGTAGAACGGGACTTGTTCGAGTATTCCGAAAAAATTTTCGTAAATTTTTTTTACAAAAATTTCGATAGTATTTCTATTTATTTTTACCTAAAACCCCCTGCAATTTCAAACCAAAAACAAACTAATACCAATATTTCAACCAAAGAATTTTACATCTTAAACACTACTAGATCATGCTTAATCCATTGATTTATTACTTAAATTTTAAAGTGTTAACATATAATGAACTAATTCATATCTTTCATTTCATTTCAAATTTTAATACTAAATTTACTATTTTATAACTTTAAACTTACTTATCATCCAAAATTTCATAACTATCTAATTACAACAAGACCATTTAACCTATATATATATACATGGCTCATGTACAACCACCTAGTGTCACGAGGCTAGACCTTTCGTCTCGTAATCCGTGCTCCTTAGGCGATTTGCTCGTCCAAACTCGTCCAAGTCAGCCTTTACTCGAATGAGGATTCCTTAAGAACTCCTCCAAGGCACCAACTCGTACAGCGGAAGCAAACTTGTGCCAAAAAAGCTTATAAGAACAACAGAAAGCCACAGAAAAGATTGCACACAAGGTGTTTGAGTAAATGCTCTCAGAACTCTATTACTTTTAAGAATTCTCAAATACAATGGATGATTTACAAGTGAGAGGGAGACTCTCTATTTATACTTGAGCTCCCCCAAAACCGACGGACAAGATACATTTACATCGACGGACGAGATTAACCATATCTCATAATTTAAGGGATTTACAAGATATTGCCAAATCAAATCCTATCTAATCTTACAAGATATGATTCCCTCTATCTTTGAAGATTAGTTACCATAGTTGCCTAAGTTGCCATATCTTTGCTATAGGGCCAACCAGGCTTCAATTTGATAGGCTTCTCTATCAGTTCCTTGAATCGGGCCAGCTCTCGTGGGCTAAATGATCCCCATCTTATCGACAGACCTCCATGAGGCGTATCTTGTGCCATGGTCACGGGTCTTGCACTCTGACCCGTGACATTCTCCCCCACCCATTCTCGCAACGCCCTCGTTGCGACTTCCGAATGGCACTAACTTGATTCACCTTGGATCCCTCTCGTTGCCTTGGCTTCCTCCCGACTCACTTCCCAATTGAGTTGTCCCTTCTTTTGAACTTTTTGCCTCAACTTCCGTCGCCTCTTATCTTGAACCGTCACACTCGTTGGTACATTTCGTTGGCAAGAAGTATCCGCACTAACTTGCCCCAATTTTGACTTGTTCCCTTTTGAATCACCTTGATTCTCACACCTTGGCTTCGTGTTGCCCATAGTCCCTCGGCTTCTTTGCTTATGGACCTTGAAAGGGCCCTTACGACTTTGCCAAGCCAACAAGTCAGAATTTAAAACACTATCAAAGTGTTCACAATGTACCTTTCTCGCAGCATTTACTCGTCCTGACTATTTCTGTATCGCTCCTTTTTCCTCGAAGCCCGATGCACAACACACCTTTCCCGAAGGTGTTGGCTCCATAGTCGAATCTGCAGGCTTCATAACGATCTCTTGCGCCACTAACACTTCCGAATGGGCTTTCGTAACATCCCGTTCTGTCGAGTCAATGTTCCTCCCATATAAAACATCCTTGACTAGTTGGATTGATGATAGCACCTTTGTCCCAACCTTCATATCCCGATACGCTAGCACAACAATATTTAATAACGGACCAGTGACAATATGAATCTGATCGGCCCATGGATACAGAACCGTCTGAATCCTGTCAAAGAATTTTAAGCCAAGCACATAATCATAATCATCTAATTGAATTACCTCGAATTCTTCATTGCCCTTCCATTCACCGATTTGTAGTTCCACCTCACGAACTACTCCCACAGTTGGGCCCTCCTCGAAATTTACCGTATTGATCTTCCTACTCGATTTCTTAATCGAGAGACCAAGTTTCTTCGCAGCCTTCTCCGATATGAACAAATCCGATGCTCCCGTATCAATAAGAGCTCTCCTATTTCAACCTGCAATGTTGATGTCTAGGAACATCAACCCTTCCCTACCATTCCTTTTTTTCGGGAAGAGAATCATCGAATTGACCCTCGATGTCTTTTTCTCAATAGGCTTTGCCTCTTCCGGCTCATCACTCTTCTTGATAGCCGTAAACGTAGATACCTTTGGGCAGTCCCTCTTCATGTGCGATCCATTACAAAAGTAGCATATCAACTTTCCCCTTTTCTCTTTCGGGCTATTGGGTCTCTTTTTCCCATTTCGTGGTTTCCTATTACCACCATCGCTACCACTACCGCTGCCATAATAGCTATGTCCCTCTTCATCCTCCTCATGGTGCCCACTATTGCCCCTCCCATTGGGCTTGGAAGATTCAAACTTGTCTCTTCTCGGAACAAGTTCCACTAAGGACTCCGCCACCATCATGGCATTGGTTAGTTCTTGAACTCCACAACGTTGCAATTCTTGCTTCGCCCATGGTTTCAGCCAATTCGTAAAAGAGAAAAATGCTTCCTTTTCGCTCAAATCTGAAATCTGAAGCATGAGTTCACTGAACTCCTGCACATACTCCCTAACCGTACCTCGTTGCGTAAGCTGCAGCAACTTTGCTTGAGCTTCATTCTCAGCATACTAGGGTAAAACAGTGCCTTAAACTCCTTTTAGAACTCCTCACAAGTCTTAATCTCGGTCCCACCACGTTTCACATCAGTGGACCTATGTCGCTACCATAACAAAGCAACGTCAGTAAAATACATAGCAACAGTGTTTACCTTTGCGACATTATCCTCGATGCCCATCGTACGGAAGTATTGCTCCATGGCCCAAAGAAAATTATCCACCTCACTTACAGACCTTGCCATTTTAAACGCTTTCTGTTTGGGCACATCCATTGCTTGTTGCTTTGGCTTCGAAGCCAACATCCTATTACCTATGGCAGCCTTGATCATCTCGAGCTCTCCCTTAAGTTCATTGATCATCTCGAGCTCCCCCTTAAACTCATTGATCTTCTCCTTCAAAGCTGTCACCATAGCCTCAAGAGCATCATCCTTCCCAGCCAGCTTATTCTCCGAGGAACCAATAGTATCTAACACATATTCCTTGAGCTGCACTTGCATAGTTTGCAACCCATCATGAAGACTATCACCGACATCATTAATCCTCTCTCCGACATCCCCCATGGATTCCTCGAGAGTGATGACTCGATCCTCCAAAGCTGACAACAAGTCCCTTGATCGACTTACTTTTCTGGCCCTTCCTCGGGTCTCCATTGGCTCATTCTGACCAGCGACTTCTTTCGACATCCCAACAGTGCCTTCGAACCAATAACTCGGATACCACTTGTCACGGGGCTAGACCTTTCGTCTCGCAATCCGTGCGGCCTTAGGCGATTTGCTCGTCCAAACTCGCCCAAGTCAGCCTTTACTCGAATGAGGATTCCTTAAGAACTCCTCCAAGGAACCAACTCGTACAGCGGAAGCAAACTTGTGCCAAAAGAAAATTATAAAAACAACAGAAAGCCACAGAAAATATCGCACACAAGGTGTTTGAGTAAATGCTCTCAGAACTCTATTACTTTTAAGAATTCTCAAATACAATAAATGATTTACAAGTGAGGGGGAGGCTCTCTATTTATACTTGAGCTCCCCCAAAATCGACGGATAAGATACATTTACATCAACGGACGAGATTAACCATATCCCATAATTTAAGGGATTTACAAGTTATTGCCAAATCAAATCCTATCTAATCTTACAAGATATGATTCCCTCTATCTTTGAAGATTAGTTACCATAGTTGCCTAAGTTGCCATATCTTTGCTATCAGGCCAATCAGGCTTCAATTTGACAGACTTCTCTATCAGTTCCTTGAATCGGGCCAGCTCTTGTGGGCTAAATGATCCACATCTTATCAACAGACTTCCATGGGGCGTATCTTGTGCCATGGTCACGGGCCTTGCACTCTGACCCGTGACACTAGTACATGCCATTTAAACAAAAAGAAGAAATACATCACCAAAATTTTCTTGTTGGAGTCAGGATCTTTCTGGATGCTGAATTGGATCTTGAACTCTAATGACCTGCGCATGGAAACAACCGTACACTGAGTATTTCATACTCAGTGGTATTACTATAAACCAAACTATTTAACATTAATAAATCACATCATCAACCATAAGCTTTATAAATCATTTAAACTAATTATACATAATTATATATCACTTCATAAATCTTAAATTCATATTCCATATTTCATATTTCATTTTTTTTCACATACTAATTCAATTCATAATTTAATTCATACATTCTTTTTCGTATTTTCAGTAGTGCCAAATCAATCAATCTCATTTTCAAATTTTCATTGCAATTATTTACCCTATTAACAAGGTTCGGACTTTGATAGATACGCGGATTCCACCCAAACACACTAGAATATCCAACCCAAACACACCCGGAATAATATAAATCCTCCATAACACACTAGTATAATATAGCCTCCGAGACACACCGGTATATCATATCCTCCCAAACACACCAATAAAGCATTAAATGCCTATTCGGTTAAACCGAAGCATATAATAACAAAATCATCTTCTCGACCGAGCTACAAATCTCCTCATCACATCACAATCCTATGGCATGCCATTTGTATCCAATCTAGTCCGACAAGTTAATAGGGTATTATTTTACTTTTTCAATTTCGAATTCATTTCCACAACAATTTCAAATATTCAATCAATTCAAAACATCTATTATCTCATTTCACATATAATTCAATATTCACACATATTCTTATTTAATTTCAAATATTATTACTTACCTTATCTGAGATGTTCCATGGCTACAAATTCAATAT
Organism: Gossypium hirsutum; assembly: GCF_007990345.1. Classification (NCBI taxonomy): domain Eukaryota; kingdom Viridiplantae; phylum Streptophyta; class Magnoliopsida; order Malvales; family Malvaceae; genus Gossypium; species Gossypium hirsutum. The sequence goes on along the minus strand of NC_053425.1, from coordinate 102,297,917 downwards.
AGCATTTAATAAATAGTTTGAGTTATAGTAATACAAACTCGGAATACGCGTTTACTCCTCAACGATATTTTCTTTTCCTTTGGATGCCGATGCCTCGTTTTCCTTGTTAGCTACGAAAATAATACTAACAATTTACATTATTAATTACAACATTAATTTAATAATTAATTGAATTTTTATTCAATTTATTCCCTAATTTAAATTTAATCCTAATTAACTCTTTTATTTGTTTAACTTAATTTATACTTCATTTATACTCAATTTCCTTCCATATTCACCCTAACAATCTAATGTTCATTATAAAACCCTAATTTAAAAATTCTTTCAATTTAATTTCCTAAAACACAAAACTTATAGTTTCTTTTACAATTTAATCCATTTTTCAATTCTAACTTAAAATTTATTCAATTAAATCCCTAATTCTTCTTTTTGTTCAACATAACCCATGCTTAAAAACCCAAGAACTTCCAAAACCTTAATTTAATTTCAACAAGACTTTGTTTTAAAGCTTCTAAAACATTAAAATTAAGAGAAAAGGGCTAAATTTAGCTTACCAATTAAACTTGAAGTTTTAAAATCCAAATTTTCCCTTTTTTTTCCTTTCCCTTTTTCTTCCCCTGTTTTGGTTTTGCTCTCTGTTCTTTTCTGTTCTTCTTTCTTTTACTTTCTTTTATTCTATTTACTTATTTCTTTTAGTTATTTTATATTACTTTAATATTAAGTAAACAAATTATTTTATAACAAATGTACCAATATTTTTATTACAATTATCATTATTCAATTTGTTTATTCTAAAAAAATCTTATAATTTAATTATTATCATTTACTTATTATATAAGAAATTATATATATATTTTACACATGTACCAATAATAATTATGCACTTGTCTTATTTCATAATATAATATCAATTTAATAATTATTAATATATAAATATATTTTACTTAATAATTAAGAAAATATACAAATATATATATAAATATATTACATGTGTTAAATACACATATCACACATGTACATTTTTATCATCATACATTTGGCACAAATTTTAATTTATTTATAATATAATACCAAAATTTTAAATCAAATAATAATAATATTATTAATAAATTCTAATAACAATAATAATTAATAAAATCTAAGAAAAATCTTAGATTTTTCTATTATTTTGCCGCCTCAATTATTACAAATGGCTTAATTATTTTATAATGTCAATTTAACTGAAGTATTTTGTTCTCTCTCTTTTTTTTTTTTTCAGTTCTCAAGGCATTTCATGTATTCTAGTCCTGCTCAACCCTTGGGTCCAGAAGATCTGGTTTGAAGAATGGTTTGTAATTCTGTTCACCACAATTCCTGGCTTATATTTGTATCTTCGGTTTTTTTATTATTTGAAACTATACCAACTTTATTGCTTTGAGCTTAAGCTTGTTCTAGTTCAAAGAGAAGTTTAAAATAAAATAAATTATCTTGAAGATAGCATTAGCAGTAATATGCAATCTCATTATCCAATAGTCATTATGAATGTTAAGGTATGATTCTCTAAAGATATAAAAGAAATTATTAAAAATTCAAAATATTTGTATCTGATCCGATATTCATTCTTAGTCTGAGTAATATAAGCAATAACTGTCATGATCGATGTTAAGGTATGATTTTCTAAAAATATAAAAGAAGTTATTAAAAATTTAAAATATTTGTATTTGATTCAACATTCATTCCTAGTCTGAGTAATATAGGCAATAACTGTTTTTAAAGAATAGATAGTGTTGTAATTCTGCGTAAATCCTACTAATTTACCAAATATTTGTTATATGTAACAGATGGGTGGTAAGTTGGTGAACATCAAACTTCATACTCGGATATCGCAGCGCGTGGTTAAAGAATCAAGAAGTGTCTGTACTTGTGATTGCAGGACTGGCAACAATACCACATCCAGTACTTTATCTGGTTAGTCTCTCTCCGGTTGAAGGTGCTGTGTATGAATCATTATACATAGACAGCTTCTTGTTTCCTAGTTGATATTAGATTGATTTGGGGGGTGGTGCAAGCATTCTTATTTTTATGACGTGCTTCTTTTGATTAGATATGCCCACTGTTGAAGTATCCGTGTAAATCCGTTCGATATGTGGATGGTTTGGATACCTGGTTGGGTCTTAGTTCCAACAGTCAACTTGAGTGACAATTATTAAAATTTATATTTGTATATTATTATCATTGGGTACTATATCTTTTAATATAGGCAGGGTTGGATTATATAGTTATGGAGGAATTAGGTAAAATTGAAGGTATATTTGTAGACTAGTGTGGGTTATATTTGAATTGGGTTGAACCTAAATAGATGTTTTTAACAAATTAAAGTTTTGACTTTTGACTTGGATGAAAGGTGGACTATTTTATAATACTATGTAGATATTTGTAAAGTGAATGATCGAAAGGAAACAACAAATGTAAAGACCTTATATAAGTATGAGGCGTTGTAGATGTTAAAAATTTTAAAAAAACTTTCATATCTCATGATGTGCACACACACTAAAAGTAACTAATATTATCTGCGGATTAAACATATGACGTGAATTATAGAGTGAATACTCTTAGTCAATGAGTTTGATAGATCTTGATATTTAATTAAAATTATATATTAATTTTAGGAAAATAAAAAGAAATGAATAATATAATATATATATTCATGAATCTTCTTTTGGAAGCAGCTTAATATTGGTTGAAGTTTTTTTTACCGATGCAAGTTTTTGGGGTGAAATTGGATAATGGAAGAATAATCTAGGTATTAATTTTGATTAAAAAATGGGATATTATAATTTTTAGTTCTTAAATTTGATAACAACATTTATTTTGTGCTTGTATTTTTTATTGGTTCATTTTAGTATTTAAACTTGACAATTAAATCTATTTTAGTTTCTGAATTTGGATTTCTTTAATATTTAATTATGTGACCTATGTTTTTGGAACAAGACTGGATTGACCAGTTGGGCCAATTGGACCAAGAGTCAAATGACATACGGGTTCGAATAAAGTGATTAAATTGATTAACTCGAATGGTAAAAATTGAAAATTGATATAAAAAATTAATATAATTTTATAAATTTTTTTATGAATTTTTAATTATTGATGATTTAACAATTGAATCGATTAAATCGATTGAATTTAAAAGTAGTATTCAGTACGTAATATCCTAAGATTATATCAAATTTCACTTGTACATTTAAATAAAATTTTAACTTTCAAATAATGATGTGGTACAATTGAAGAAATATCATCAATTTTTTTTTAAATTTAGGGGTTAAAATGAATCTAATTATTAAATTTAAGTACCAGATAAAAAATTAAAAATTTCCAACATAGAGAAAATTTATATTATCCCAACAAATTAAATACCAAAAAAATATGGTTTAATCACGAATTATAGGTTAAGCCAAAAAAAGAAATAACAAATAAAACTCAAAGTCTCAAAGTTAAAGAAAGATCTAAAGCTAAACTCGCTTTGCTAGCAAATATTTTCTTGGGTTCCCTCTGCTCCAAGTTTCGAACAACATCGTCAGCAATTACTACTGATTAGTAAGCACAAGAAAGAAGAACAGCTGCTCTCGCAGTTTCAACCTCCTTTTTCTTATTCTTCTATGCCACCAACGTACTGTATTACTGGGTATTGAATCCCTCATTTCTATGGCATTTCAAACGTTTGATGAATTGTCTCACAGAAAGAACCAGCTGCTCTCGCTAGATATTTATGAGTTTCTGAGTAATTCTTTTACCCGATTTCTTGCAGAAATTTGAGAAAGAAAGATGGATGCTAGACTGGCCAACACCTGGCGCTTGACATTGAATGAGAAGAATTTTATCAAAACAGCATTACTTTCTGAAATAAGAATAGATGGTCGGAAACCCTTTGAATTTCGTAATATCAGCATCAACTTTGGCAGGCAAGTTAAATCGTACTTTTTATTTATTTATTTTTGTTTATTTTCTTGTAAAACTTACCGCGTTTCCTTTCCCCTTTTTTTAGAAGTTCTACTTTTCTGTTTGATTTTGTGCTATGATTAATCTGCGTAGAACTGAAATTATTACACTAAATTAAATTTTAATTATTCAAAAGCAATGATTTCTTCCAAATGCAAATTACTTTGTTTTATTTGGCACATTTGCTGAATTATAAGGGAGGAGGAGAGGAAATTTTAACCGTAGAACTTTAGGCTTTGCTTGGTAGAGGGGAAAGAGAATTGGAAAGAAGAAAAATTGAAAGGTAGAGAAATAGAAGGATGAAAAATATAAGTTTTCTTTTCATACGTGTAGAAAAGATGGAAAAACGGAGTTAGAGTTGAAAAATGAAAGGAATAGAACTTCTAAAAAATGTATAATTTTGAACTAATATACACCTCGTTCATATTCTCTCCTTTTTTATTCCAATTTGGAAAGATCGGTTTTTATGCATGAAGACATGTTCCATCTTCTCACTTTTCTTTCCTACTAAGCAAATTCAAAATTTATTTTCTTCTATTTTTCCATTCCCTCCTTCCACTAAACCAAGCGAAGTTTTAATCATTTTCAGAAGGTTAACTATCAGTAAGACAAGTCTCAGGTGTTTTCTACTAATGAAAGTTAAAAATGTGTTTTTCTTCTCAATATGTATTTGGTTGACTTTTGCAGAGAAGATGGGTCTGCAGAGGTGCAGTTGGGCCAGACTCGTGTTATGGGCATTGTGACAGCTAAATTTGTTCAGCCTTATCGAGACAGGCCTAATGAAGGAACTCTTACAATCTACCCAGAATTTTCGCCTATGGCTGATCCCTCATTTGAGGCAGGCCGTTCTGGAGAATCTGCTGTTGAGTTGGGACAGATAATAGATCGTGGTCTAAGGTTTTCTTTCTTTTATTAGCGTTACTTGTGATTATTTGCTATTAATGTTATTTCATTGATTATAGATATTAATTTTAAATAGTGTCCAGTTTACAAGCTATGTGGAATATTGTGGGATCTATATTGTGGTTCCTTTGCAGCATATGTTTGAACATGCGTCTGAAGGTATATAGTTCTCTTGCAGAGAAAGTAGGGCTGTAGATACTGAATCACTTTGTATTGTTGCTGGCAAGTTAGTGTGGGCCATCCGTATTGATATCCTCATTCTAGATAACGGGGGGTATGACCAATGTCTTTTATTGAATAACGTTCTTTAACTCCCTTCCCCCTCCCCCAAAATTTGAAATGTTTGCTTTTTATCAATATGCCTTTTTGGAAACAGTAACCTGGTTGATGCAGCTAATATTGCTGCTTTGGCTGCTCTTATGACCTTTCGGACACCTGAATGCTCACTAGGAGGAGAAGATGGTCAGGAAGTAATAATACATCCACCTGAGGTGATTATTCCAGAGTCTTGGCATTGAACTTTTGTTCTGAAATTCTTCTTCTGGTTCAATAAGAGTATTAATAAGAATTTAGCGAGTTTTGAGACCTACATTTTGATGCTTTTGGTTTACAAGGGTTTCCAGCCTTAGGAAGGAGATTGCACCAAATAGTAAATGCTGTAACTATAAACAGTATTGAAGTTCTGAATGCCTTTATTGAATCAATTATTTTAGTGGATTGTACTTGTGCCTTACTAACTTACTAACAAAGAGTATGTCCATCATATAAAGCGTGCATTATTTCCTAACATGTTTGGAATTGGTTTGCTATTTTTTTTAAAGTTCCAGCGGGTGATAAATTTGCTAATTTAAGGTTACTAGATGTGCCTTACAATATTCCAGCTAGGAGTATGTGCTTCATGTAAATTTAGAAGCACTATTTTTCTTATCAATTTGGAACCTGTAGACTATTTTGTTGTTGAAGCTTTGTGGTTGATAACAAATTCTACCATAACTTATATCTAATGCAATGTTCTGGTTTAACTTTAATCTTCATAAAATCTAAAGTAACATCAGATGGTATTTGTTGCTGTGTATACAAAATAGCATTATTATGAGTTATACATTCTGAAGGATGTGTTGCTTCCTGAAGTTAATTTTTTCAACATTTTATGAGCTTGGATGTGGTTTCATTTGGTAAGCACTTAACCTGCTTGGACCTCTCTCAGCTTGTCTACAGACTGCTTTAATCAAGCTTGTAAATGGACTACTCCAAGCTTATTTAAAGCATGACAATTCAGCTGTACCTAAGGAAACCAACTAAGTTGCTGGTCTGAGGCACTGAGCTATTAAGTTCAGTCTAAATAAGCCCCCAGGCTGATATTAGCGCAATTATAAAGGCTCAATCTTGCTGCAACAAATTTTCTGAAGTAGATAAAATTTGCAACAAATATATTTTATGCAATTTCTTCAATTATGAACATTTAGTAATTTGCTGGCTTCGATGTGCCCATATTTTATCTGTATCATAGGTTGAAGATAGTATTTATGTGTTAATTTAAAAATTTCTTAAGTGAAAACATAATCTGTGTCATTTAGGCTTCCTTTTGGTGGAAATGAGCAATTAGTTAGCCTGCTCCTCTCTATGTCTCTCCAGGCAATTGTGCTCTCTTCTTATCTACTTACTGTCTGAGTGGTGCCATAGCCTTTGCTTCTAGCCAGTGCCTCCATATCCAACATAACCTTTTTATCATTACCTTAAATACCTATTCATCCAAGTGTAATCCACAATATAGAAAATTCCCCTCTTAAAGAAACTGGATTTTAATGATCGAGTTTCATACATTGGAGATAAACTAATTATTGCTGTTATACTTCTCTCCCCCCTTTCTAATTTATTAATATCAGTCTATATGCTTTTGACTAAATTGTATATTGCAGCAAATAGTTTTTAATAATGTCTTTTCTTTTGATAGATGAGAGATCCACTTCCTTTGATCTTGCATCATCTTCCTATAGCGATTACTTTTGGATTTTTTATTGATGAGAACGTTGTGGTAAGAAAACTTCTTTCTTTAACTTGTAGGCTACTTTTAAGTTTGGTAAAAGCTAAAGTCCGTATGTTTTGCTTTCTGAGTGTGATGAAATGTCATGAAGGTGATAGATCCCATCCACAATGAGGAGGCTGTTATGGCTGGAAGAATGATTGCTACCGTTAATGCAAATGGTGATATTTGTGCGATTCAAAAAGCTGGAGAAGGTGTCAGTCAAAGAGTTATCATGCAATGTTTGCAACTTGCTATTACAAAAGCTGCAGATATAACAAAACAGATAAAAGCAGCAGTAAGTCCACCCCTCCTCCCCCGGTCCTTTGAAACTTGAGGGAAAATGGATCTTGACTGCTCATTTTATCTGCCATTCATACCCTGATAAATATTTTATAGATCTTAACTGGTAGTTAGGCTAATTGTCAACAAAGTGATTTTTTAGAATGTATAGCGATATGCTATTGAATTACATGATTTGTGGTTATTCCTTTTACCACATGTTTTTTGCTTCCAAAAGTTAAAAGAAAAATGCATTTGGATTGAAGAACAAAAAATATTGTTAAATAAATAAAACTTAAAAACTTGTATAGCTAACAACTTGCTTGTTTTATTTTTATAGATATGTTTGGATTGGTGGATTCGTGTTAGATCTTAAGCACTTTCTCATTTTTAATCAAATTTGTTTTCACCTTTTTCCATACAACTTTGAAATTGTTTTGTCATCTCTATATGATTGCTTTACACCACGTCTTGTTCATATTTGTTATTTTATGCTGCTGGAGATTGGGAGAAAACCATTTGCATGTGGTAAATACACTGTTTCCAGAGCTAGGAAGTATGACTGCTCTTCAGCTCATATTCTTCTTACTCCTTTTTCCATCACTCTGCAACTATTGAATGGACACGACTGCTTCTTCCACGAGCCAGTGAATACCAAGCTAGGAAAAAAAATGTAGGAAGCTTCTGAGGAATCAAGTAGTGCAGCAATTAGATAGCTAACCAATTTTATTTTGCTCTTATATATTTACTTTCTATCCAGTAGAAACTCCGCTTCAAATTTTATTTTTTTATTACACAACTTGTGAGGGCCATTTATTCTTCCTCTTTAATCATGTTACTTGTTTCAAGTAGGGTTTTTTCATATTGAGCTTCTATTGTCCGCCCCACAATAAGCTTGTTCAATACCTTGATGTAGGTTGAAGCATACAACTCAGAAAGAGCTCTACAAAAGATCAAGCGTGAAACTACTTGTGTTGGTAATAGTGTAAAAGGGGACCAAAACCAAACTCTTGATAATAAGGGCATTAGTGAGTTGGTGGGTAAATATATGGAGAGGTTAAAACTCATATCAGTTGAAAGCTATGCAAGCAAAATATTAATGCTGAGGAAATCAAATCATTGAGAAGAGGGACGGACAGCAATTGTATCAAATTTAACAGCACCCCCTTGAGTTGGTAAGAATTTAAGCAAGTCCAGTATTCATACATGCATTACATATACTTTTATGCATATATATTTATGGTTTTTCTGAATTTCTGGGGGAACTGTTTAACTGTATTTACCTAAATTAAGCCTGTCAGAATAACCTTAGACCGTTTATAGTTGAATACTATTTGTGTAAGGGGTTTTTCTTTTTATCTGTGCTATGCATTTTAACCGGAGGTTCCTTTGTCACTGATTGAAGTCTTCTATTATCACAAAGAGATGAAGAACTGGCATGATGAATGTGTTATTAGAGCAGCTAATTTTGTTTGGATTAAATTGATATGATGTATCTGACTGATTGAAGTTATCCTTGACCAAAACATCTTCTAATGTCTGGATCACTACCTGGTATCTTGTGATTGTTTTTTTTCTTGTTCTGTACTTTAGCTATATGAAAGATATTGAAGAATTTATCTACAAGGAACACCTATCTGGAGTATATTATGATTCAAACGTTGTTTGACTACAAATAATCATACAACTTTCCAAGTGCTCTAATGTAGTGTATCGATGTTTTGCTTGTTTGCTCTGCCAGTCGAACTAAAATGGCTACACCTTGGTTAGATTTGTGCAAATTTTGTTTGAGCTGGTTTTAGCCAGAGCTCAATGTTTATTTACATTAAGCAGTGAAATCTTGACGGGTTCACCACATTGAAGAATTTGCTATGACATTTTAAACTAAAATTAGGGATGAAAAACTGAACTTTAGCAAGGAGGGTGAGTACTACGGTTATGTTGCTCCATTGCATGTTTCATCTTTGAAGCTTTCTCACTTTTGATCCCGGGATATATTTTTTTAAGTCTTTCATTGTTATGGTGCATGTTTAAGTCCTCTCTTCATGTCTTGCCGTATGTTCACCCATTCTAATTGTGCTATGTGGTTTCTTTTGTTACATTTTAATTTATTGAACTCTTTTTATTTGTTAATGATGCTGAAACTTTCTCTTTCTCCTCAGGGATCCCTACTCAAAGGGTGTTGATCTGGAATGTCTGAAAGCTTCAGTCGCTTCACAAGGTATGTGGTTTTTCTCTTTACTTTTCCTTTCCATTCCCCCACGAAAATGAATTGATCAGTGTCTGCTCACGCATGTGCGTGTAATCCTACGTCCACTTTTACCGTTCCTCAAGGTCTTGGTCTCGTTTGTTTCTGAAAGCTTACAGCCTTCGGCTTTATTTTGCACAAGTTGATATCACTATCACTTAGTTCTTGCTCTTGTGTTTGTGGAACTCATTTCACTGCAAACCACACTCCTTTTATGCATAATTTTCGTATCTCATAAAAATGGTGCAGATAGGATCTTAACAAGATTTTTGATTTATCTAAAAGACTTAAATTTACAGATAGAAACACTAAAAGACAAAAAGCCTATTTATGTTGACCATCAACAACGGAGTTTCTAAAAAATGAGTTGCTAGAGTACCAGCATAGAAGCCGCTGCTAGAGTTGGTTCTTTACTTTTCCGAGCATCCTGACATCACTCGATTTAGGAATAGGATCTAACCCCAGATAAATTGAATTCACTATATGGAGATCCATTTCTGCAAAATCAAAATACACTCGTACCTGATGAGTAGTAATTGACACTTTTTATTAGATGAATGGACTTCTTTACTGTTCTTCACTTTATTCCAAATAGGATAACTTTTAACAAGCATGATAGAAGTCATTACAGTGTCCTCTCGCTTGTAGAATTTTCAGGTGTCTGTTTTTTCTAGTACGCTAGGTTTAGGAATAGGATCTAACCAAGAGATAAACTGACGTTCACCATATGAAGGTCCATTTTCTGCAAAACCAAAAGACCCTTGTACCTGATGAATGCTTATGGGAAATTTTAAATAATGGCTACTTTGCTGTTCTTCAATGGATTCTGAATAGGATAAGCTTTTATCTAAACAAGCTCAATAGAAGTGATTATAATGGCGTCTCACCTGTGGAATTTGTAGGTTTGTCAACTGCAAGTGAGGAAAAGGAGGCAAGTGGCCAGGAAAAGGGTAGTGAAGCTGAAAGTGCATGCCCTTATGAAGACGTTAATTCAAAGTGGTCAGCTGTTGATGCATCTACAACTGAAATGCACGTCATAGGGCCGAAAACATTGAAAGATGCTGTAAAACCTAAGAACAAGAGGAAAAAGAAGGTTTCCTCCATGATTTAAGTTCAATATATATTATTTTTACATTTTTATGTTTTATCTTGTTCCACGTATTTGCATGTCAATTGGCTTACGTATGTTTCATGATTTTGTGGTTACCACTAATCTAAAATCGATAAATTGAATAATTAAAATAAATTTAGCCCATATTTGGGGTGTAAGCAGTGCCACAATGAGCCCCTTATATCGAAGCAGAAGCTAGATTGCTGACATTTAGATATGTTTGGTTTGGTCGGGGGGTTTTGAATTTTTTGAATTATTTATTATAATTTGATTTGGTTTGATTTAATTTTTGATCTATTTTGACAAAATGAGTTTTATTTTATGGCTTTTGGATATTATTTTACAAAATTTCAATTTTTTGTAAAACAATAATTTTTAAGAACTTTTAAATTATTTTTAGTATTTTGAATAGAAAATATTTATTTTATATCATAAAAATCAAAATTAATTATAAATTAAATCAAAATAGAATTTATTCAATTTTGGGTAATGGTAGTTTTTAAACTTATATTTTATAAATCGTTCAAACACCTTAAACTGTGTTGATTTTAGTTTTTCTATTTTTCTTTAATAGAAGAGTAGTTTTTAGATTTTTTTCACTTAATAAAATATTTTCAATCTATCAAAAATTAAAACTTTTTTTAAAGGTTTTTAAATATTATATTATTATTAAACTCTATTTTAAATAAGATTATAAAACTATGTCACTAATTAAAAAATTAATTTTGAAGGAAAAATAATAATATTATAAACTAAATATGTTAGATATTAATTACAACTAATCAAAACTATTTTTTAAACATAAGTTTTATTCACTATTTAAACTTAATATTACAAAATTGAATATGTTAGACACTAATTAAAACTATGTTTTGAACATGGATGAAGTCAGAAAATTTTAAGAGGGGTCGAGATAATGAACAATAATAATATTTTTAAAATAAAATTAATTTAATAAAAAATAAGCTAGAAAGAAATTTTAAAAAAATATATTTGAATTGAACTCTCCAATCCTTGATCTCACTAAAATCATTAATTATTTTGTTTACATTAAATTTTTCTGCAATTTCTTTCTCATTGTACACAACTAAATAACTTTCTAAAAAATCATCTTTCATCTTGCTAAAAAATTGAGTCTTCACAATCTTCATAGCAGAAAAAAACACGTTTTGTGGATGGAGTTAAAACTGGGAGAGGACAAATCAATCTATCAATGAGTAGGTACATGACTGACTTTTCACTCTCAACTAAACTTCTACAAAGTTCAAAAGTGTCGATATTTTTCTCAAATCAGTATGCTTACACACATCAAGTTCATAATGCTTCAACTCATATCGGGACATTCTTTCTCTTGTTGAGAAAAATCTTCTGGATAGAACTTACTTACAATAATGCAAATTTTATCAATATCAAATAATTTGAAAAACTCTTTGGGATCTTAAGCTATAGTAAGAGCGAGAAGCTCGACAACATGTTCATTAAATCTGCTCTTCAATTTTTGCAACTGAGTATCTATTGTAGCAAAAAATATATCCATTTGATAATAATGCTACATTGTAACATCTTCCTTCTTGTTATGACTACTATCCACAACGTATTGAGCATTCATATATGGAAAATTCAACTCCCAAGTTTCACAAAAAGATATCACATTTTTCAACAATTCATCCCATCCATCATCTCTCAACTTTTGAATTAAACCTTTTGTTGTTGAAACTAAACTCATGACATTTAATATATCTTGAGAACGACGTTGCAAAGCTTGACAAAGCTTATCAGTAACCCCTAAAACTTCCTTAATCATAAGCAAAATAAAACTAAACTCAAAAGATCTCAGTCTATTATATGTGTTAAGAGGATCTCCTCGCTGAGAATAGTTAGGAGCAATATTTTTTAGATTTTCAAGAATTGTGCTAGTAGCATTGTACATCATTAGTAAAATAGTAATTGAATTTAAATGAGAACTCCATCAAGTCTCACTAAGATGTTGTAAAGTGCCAATCTGGTTCATACCTATTCCTGTTGCTAACTCATTGATGGATACCAAATGAGTTATTTCAGCTGCTTGAGTTTTTTGTAATTCATCGTGCTGTTTGGAAGAAGTAAAAACAATACTAATAATATCAAACAAGTCTTTAAAAAACTGATGCACTTCAACCACTTCTCTAGTTGCTGCAATCAATGCTAACTGAAGACGATGAGCAAAACAGTGAACATAATAAGCAGATTGACAATCATTCGAAATCAAAACTTGTAAGCCGTTAAATTCCCCACGCATATTGTTTGCTCCATCATAGCCTTGACCTCAGATGTTTTGTACGTCAAGATTATGTTGCAAGATAACATTAAAAATTTCATATTTCAAAGTCAATGTTGCAGTATCTTTAATATCGACTATATCAAAAAAAATAATTCTTTTACCAATATTTGTTTATCAAAAATTCTTAAAACAATTGTCATTTTTTTTACTCGTCTCTTGCTTCATTCACAATAATGCACAACTTTTTGTCACCAATTTCTTTACGAATTATATTACAAACTCTACTGGTATAATTTGCAATATCTCTTTTTGTACTTGTTGAAGAAGTATAACTAGCATTTTGTGGAGCACTTTTTAAAACATCTTTAACTTTCTCATCATAAGATGATAATAGTGAAAAAAAAATCAAGAAAGTTGCCACGATTTTTTAATCCTGAGCTTTCATCATAACCTTCAAAAGCACATCCTTGAAACGCCAACCATCGAACAACATCTATACTAGTTTTTAAACGTAGACGATGAGTTGTAATTTGTTGTGTTGTTTGTCTATCAAGTGATACTTCAATATATTGAGATTGATTCAATCTAGAAAAGCTCGTTGTGAATTGTTATGCAGTGAATTCAGATATTTTCCCATACATGTCAAAAAAACACAATTGCATCCATCATGTACTTTTTTCCAAGTACTAAAGCCATTATGAGTAAATGTAGTTGATCCAAAATGATTACTTGGATTGCTATTAAAAAGAAAATAAGGCAAACAAAATACTGCATCTTTAGAAGGTGAATATTCTAACCAGGAAAATTGTTTAAACTATGATGGTTGAAAATAACGAGGATGCTTTTTTTGAATTAGAAGCAGGATATTCTGAAAGAATAGGTTCATATAGTTCAACCTTAATATAAGCTTTTCGAATTTCAACACGCATATTAACTGGATACTCATATATTTGCTTATGTAACCTAGGTTCACGTTCTAAGTTATACAAATGAAGTGCCTCGTCTTCAACTCTAGGAATTTTAGAATGACAAGCATCAGAGTTTAAAGGATCAAACAATGAAAGTGGCACCTCAAATTGTGACACTTCTAAAGGTGATTTTATTATCTCTGTCATTTTCTTTTTAAAGAATGAATCAATTGTTTTCGACTTCATAACTACAATATCTTAAAAGATAAAAAATTAATAACTATAAAATGAAATTAAATTATAAACTTTTAAACAAAATAAAAACAATAATGAAATTGTAAAAAAATAAAAAAAAACCTTTAGACTATGAACCCAATATCGTGCTCGAAGGACAAACGTTGATAACATTAGGCGTTAATAGCAGTAGTAAAAGAGACTTCTTTTTCACTAGTAACAAATTGAATTTTAACTTAATTTCATATTCAATGTTAAATTAAAAAGTGACTAACTATCATTAAAAAAAAAAAGAGTTGGTGGTTGGTGAGACCCATTATATAATATATAATATAAATATTTAAAGCTAAAAAGTTAACATATGTCTTATGAAATAAAAAAAAAACATTTTTGACTGTTCAAAGTTGGAAGGGAGGGAAACAACAACTTGAAGGGGGCTAAAATTTTCAAAAGTTAAGGGACTAAATAATAAATATACATTTTTATAATTTTGGGGGGTGCGGGCCTTGCTAACCCCCCAGCTTCGCCACTTTTTTAAATGGATGTGTAGCCTACGAGCTAAGCACTTCGGTACTCAGGTGTGTTTTGAGAAATTTAGCTCGAATGAGCAATTAGGTGGATTTTGGTGGTTACCTGTGTATCTGTATCTGTTATTATAGTTCATCGAGCTAGTCGGTTAATGTTAAAAAGAATCTGATTGTTTGATAATGCATATCGCGATTGGAATTGGATAGATGTATACATATTTGTTTGGAATGATGTAGAAGTTTATATGTTCAATGATTTCGATGAAATGGTGTTGAATTGGATTGAATAGTATAAGTTGAAATGCTTTATGACTCGTATGTGATATACTCACCTTGTATCTATGAAATATGATGACAGAAAAGTAACATATTTAGTTAATTTGTATGTTATTTTGATGGAAGGTGAGTTTTATTGTTTTTTTAGACCTATGAACTTACTAAGAATACTTAATGCTTACACTATTTTATTTCTTGTTTTCTGTAGTTGACATTTTGCGAAATGTATCTATCAGATCATCCTCTGAGCCCACACTGTCCAATTTTAGTCTCAATAGACTTTTAAATTGGTCTAAACTCAGTTATATGACATGTATATAGGCTTTGATATGTTTAAGTGTTAATTTTTGGATAATGGTGATTATGGTCCTTATATAATGCTTGAATTTTGAATTCTTACATATTATGTATATAAACATGTTTGTTGGCAATGTGGTATGCCAAGATTAAAAATTCATGATTGGTTAAAATGATTGAAATGGTGGATCATTTCAAAGGATAAGTTGTTTGGTAAGATGCTAAATGGATGGTTAATAACTTGATTGAATGTTACATTGTGGATTATGTATTGATTGATTAGCATGGTATGCTTAACTAAATGTTGATTGATTTAGGTGCCATTTGAGGTATATTGGTATAATGATTAAATGTGTTTTAAATTTGGTAAATTGTTATGTTTTCTATTGAGTTTATGCAGGTTTTGAGTGTCTATGCCATCTTTTGATTTGGTTTTGGTTTGAGCTTGTCAATGTACATGAAATGTGATATTTTGGCAATTTTAGCATGAAGTATCGATACTCATAGTTATGGTATTGATACTTGACCAAATGAACAGTGTTTTAAAAATGACATAATGCCAAAACGATATCGATACTAGATCTCAGTATCGATACTTATAGAAAATTATCGATACCAAGATCTTGTGTATCGATACCAAGGATTTTGAAACGTTTTTGCAAAACAAATAGAATGCCAATTTGGGATTAATACCAAATCATGATATCGATACTTATTAAAAAGTATTGATACCTTGATCATTTGTATCTTATTTTTGGAAAATTTGCAGTATAGTCATTGTTCATGCTTAAATCTGTTTGCAAGCTTGAATTTGACTCTGATTGTTTGTAATCGTATGGCATATGTATATATGGAGTGAATTGATGGTTTTAAATTAAATTAATTGTTATAAGTTGTATGTAATTGTTTCAATGATTGAAGTTGCATCTCGTAACTCTGGTCCGATTACCAGGCTGGGCGTGTAACACTCCTAACCCATATCCATCGCCAGACTAGGGTTAAGAGGCATTACCGGACATATCAGAGCATTTCATAATCATTTCACAATCATAAGTCATGCATCGTCATATCCTAGTCCAACATCAACATTAAGTCCCTTTCTTAGGTCAATGAGACCATAAACATGCATTAGGAAGAGGTCGGGACTAAACCAAACACATACAAAATTTTTCTGAAACATAACAATTTTTTTAAGTTACAAAGGTACCTCACACGCCACAAGACATGCCTGTGTGTCTAGCTGTGGTTGAAACTGACTTGGCCACACGGCTTGGCACACGTCCGTGTGTGCATGACCGTGTGGTTTGCCCAGGCTCTTTTCGAAATGGCCCTCGAGTAACACGACAGAGACACACGCCTATGTCTCTATCCGTGTGGGCAAAAATATGCCATTTACAAAGCCAATATGGCACCCATTTGGGTCCTCCCTACAATTCCAAAATTCAAGCATCATATATGCAACATTTTCAGCCAAATTCAACTCTAAAAATGTATCAATCAATTCATAATATCATCAACCAATTTCATGCTCATTCTCTATATCAAAGCATATTAAAATCAAATGCTAAACATTACCAAATTCCCAACTATGAACATACCAAAATGACCATTTCACTTGGCCATATACATATATATAACTCTAAACATATCACATTATTTGCCTTTTCAAATCGTATTTAAATAACTAATGCATCATCAATGTTATACTCATCATTTTACCTATAGGGATATGAACCATAAGTCAAAAATATGACCAATATTTCACCTCAATGCTCAAGCCAAATCATATAACCAATTACACCATACATATAAACCATGAATCATACTTCCCAAAATGAGCTCAATACATAACCAAATATACACCATATTAGCATCATAATTAAGCCATGTTTTCATGGCTATATAAATACATAAATCAAAATGAACCATCTCAAAACTAGCCTATACATGCCACATTACCAAAACTCAAAGCTTTTATTTATCGAAGCGATAACCGGATAGTGTGATGGCCTCTCCTACGACTTCCAACCCGAGCAAGTCTCTGAAAACTCTATAGACATAGGAAAAACACACAGAGTAAGCTTTGAAAGCTTAGTAAGCCATAAGCAAATAAATCATTTCCATAATATCTATAATCCAATATCACTTAACCGAATTTATCAAATCTCAATCATATATACCTTTATTGTACTTGTAAATTCATATAACCACATTAACTAACTCCACAATCTTATTTATCAATGAACGTATAACCATGCTTTCAAATTCGAATAACAACCGTTAACTCAATCATATAAGTCAAGCTCGTACATATTTATTATATCGCCAAACAAACTATGTTCATTTATTAAAAATCATACATAAGATTATATCAACTTTTTTATAACCACTTCCAAACTTGAACATCCATAATTCTTTTATTCACATAAACCAAATTTGCATATATTAACCATATAGCCAACTCAACCATTTTAATTTCATTAACTATTCAAGTTTTCGAACCAAGAAATCATACATCAAAGCCATGTTTCATATTTCATAAATCTCATGTCCAAAACATAAAATCACAATTTCATATAACGAGTATATATAACACATCATTCATTTATATGCATTCATATCATTCGTTGTCATATATTTCACATATGGTCATATGATACATACCCACCTTTCGTTTCTGAATTTCATAACAAATCACACGTGCCTGAATCAGATTCAATTTCACATGGTTATTCATTTCTCGGAATGCCCGTTGAACCATTCGGAATCAATAAGGATATTTGGATAACTCATAAGCTCATACAACGCCAATGTCCCAGATGTGGTCTTACATGTAATCAAATATCGATGCCACTGTCCCATACAGAGTCTTACACGAAATCATATACGATGCCAATGTCCCAGACATGGTCTTACACGTAAATCACAAATCGACGCCAACGTCACAGACGTGGTCTTACACGATAACACATATCGGAATCCTATGTCATGACATAGGTATCCTAACTATTCCTATGGTTCATACGGGACTTTTCAAACGTTGTCACATTATTGAAACTTTTTCAATTTCACCTATTTGAACAATCTATGATCGAAACAAATTCTCCAAAGCTTGATTCAATTCGGCATCACATATATATATTTCTTTACAACTCAATTCAGTACATATAATGCACATACATTTCAATTTAACAACATTTATTTACTTATGAACTTACCTTGTACTAACATGAATGGACCAGAACGACTATTCGATAATTTTCGACTTTCCTCGATCCAAATCCGATTTCATTATTTCTTGATCTAATTTAATAAAAATTTGACTTATTTAATCATATACTCAATTAAATTCATCCAAAAACTCATAAATGGGATAATTACACTTTTTCCCCTGACATTTTACATTTTTTACAATTTAGTCCCTATTTCACAAAACACAAAATATTTAAAATTTGACCACACCCATGCTTAGCCGAATTTCACTAAGGTCCCTAACAGTCTATTTCTTTCATTTAGTTCACATTTTAACCCTCAATTTACGAAATTCACAATTTAGCCCAAATTACTCAAATTCATCAAAAATTCAAATACAAAACATATTTATCTATCATCAAGCTTTCGTATTTCATCAATTAACATTTCAAAACTAACAAAATCAATAATGGAATAACTTAAATCATCATCAAATTCTAAAATTGAGGCATGCGCTTGATAGAATACAAAGTAAGGATTACAAAAACGTAGAAATTATAAAAAACGGATAAAAAATCACATACCTAATTGATCTTGAAAGTGCTGAATGCTTAAAACCTAAAATGGTTTTTCTTTCTTCTTCAATATTTGGCTTTACATGGTGTTTTTGCATGCTTTTATTTTGTTTTCTTTATTATAGTACATATTAACATATTAATTACTATTTTAACCTTATTTCATAACATTAAAAATTCCACTATACTAGGCAATCGTGTCCATCCATTACTCCAATGGTCCACTTACAACTGAAGGACCTCATATTTAAAAAGATACATCAATTCGACATTTTATCAAATAGAAGGCCACTTTTTTCATTGTAACTGATTAAGTCCTTTTTATAAAATCGAACACACAAACGATAAAATTTTCATACGAAAATTTCACACATATCAATTCACATACTTTAAGCATGGAATATAATATTAAAATATTTTTTGACTCAGATTCATGGTCTCAAAACCATTGTTCCGACTAAGGTCTAAACCGAGCTGTTATAGGGTGTGGGATGATACATTACTCATTTGAGCTAAACCTTTATAACGACACATCTAATTGCTTCTCCAAGTTGAATATATATATGCATGTCAGGTTACCTATCCAGACTAAATCTTTAAAACAACATCAGGTTACTCATCCGAGCTAAATCTGTGTCACATGTATCCTCGAGTTCGCAACAAATGCTGGATATTAGTAACATCTATAACCAATACCTATACAAGCGCACAAAAAACCTTATTGGCATGCCAATTGTATCCTAACATTTACTAAGTTTACATCGGCATCTGTTGCATATATAATCATAACTTTTCAATTTAATCCAATTCTCACCATTTGTATCATTTCACAAACAATTTAATTTACAATCAAACATACATAAATATAATTCAAATACATACAATATAAGTTATAATACCCATTTGAGCTTACTTGGTCAAAACAACAAACAAGTTGAATCTCCATGAACTAATCGATAATTTTAGCTTTTCCTCGATTATCTCTGGTTTGATCCAATTTTTAATCAATCAAGGGTCGAATGCTTTGAGCTTCAAAATGGTTTTTCTTTAGGTTTTATCTTTGTTGAAATTGATTGAGAGAAGGAGAAGATGTGTAACACCCTTAACATATCTCTGTCGTCGGAATAGGGTTACGGGATATTACGATGATTAACAAATCCGATAATATTAAAAAATAATTCAAAAATAAATTTAAATATCATAAATCAATGTCCAATAATTAATCATAGCATTCATACAAAAACAACCTTAAATCGAGCTTATGGGACCTTAGAAACAATTTGGAAACAAATAGGGACTAATTTGAAACAACATAGAAAATTGTGAAAACAACCGAAAATAGGGGTCACATGGCCAAGTGGCTTACAAACATGACCATGTGGCCAAACCGTGTACAACTTGAATTTAGGGACACACGACTGTGTTGCCAGGCTGTGTAATAGCCTGATGCTGTGAAGAAAAACCCAGACTAAAAATCAGTAAGACACACGACGTGTAAGGTGGCCGTGTATGGTACACAGTCGTGTGATCGCCCGTGTCCTAGGCCGTGTGCACTTGAAATGACATCCAAAACAAGCAATTCCATACACCATTTTTTAAGTACCAAACCAAACCATATCCAACACTATTCATCTATTCAAAACACATGCCACAAATATATCAAAATCATACAACCTATGTGCCTAACCAATATGGCCAGATTGGCACCACAAATTAAACATTAATCAAAATTCACATTCAATATACACATGTTATTAACTTATAAACCAATCAAACATATCTATACGTCTATTTCATTCATATTCAATGAACCAAACATCAAACCACTTTCATAAGGAATATAGCAAATAGTCAAAAACACTTATATAAACATATCAATGCCATCATACACCACAATCAACCAAAAAAATTTTAAGATTCACATCAATAAACACATCTCATACTTCAATTGACACAAAACATATCTATAATGATTATAACATATATATACCAAAACCCTATTTACATGCCACTTATAACTAGACCAAAATGAACAATTAGTTACCGAATAAGTTGTCAGATAGTGTGATCTCCAAAAGCAATCCAATCGACAGCTCGAGTTCGACGATCTACAAGGAAGAAAAACTAACACGAGGTAAGCTTATGTAAAGCTTAGTAAGTTTGTAATAAACATAAACTTTAACTTACCGTAAAAAGATGTAATTTTAAACATTTTACAAGATAATTCAATACCATGGTCATGAGTTCATTAATTACCTATACACATCACAAGTCTCCTAAGGTTAGTGAGTTCATATATAAAACATATAACTTTATCATGCTATCAAACATATACATAAAAAAACACATTTGGTACTGTTAGAATTAAGTGACCCAAATTCTTATTTATATAAAATACGATGGAAAATAAAATAAAAGTAAAATCCATATAGAACTAGACTTCTTTTATTTTATTTTAGAATAAGGTTTTTAAACCTTATTTAACCCCATCTATTTTATATTGATTAGGATAAGGTGTTTCAATCCTACTAGAATATGGCTTTGCAAGCCTATAAATAGACATAGTCTATTCCTCTTGTATTTTATTCAAATTTTTTGACATAGTGAATTTTCTTCTCCTCTGCTCGTGGTTTTTTCCCGAAAGGGTTTCCACGTAAAATTTGTGTGTTCTTTATTTTATTTATTTTATTTTATTTTTTCAAAAATTAGTATCCGAGCTTCCGGGTTATTCATCTCGATCACGATAATGGTGTCTTTGAAGTATGAAATTCCGCTATTGGATCGCAACACTAGATTTGCGTTGCGGCAAATTAAGATGCAAGCAGTTCTTGCACAGATGGATCTGGAGGATGCCCTGCTAGGGATAGATAAGATGCCTTCGACATTAACAGATGAAGAGAAGAAGCGTAAGGATCGAAAGGCATTAACACAATTACATCTGCATATGTCCAACGAAATTTTGCAGGATGTGATGAAAGAGAAAACTGTCGCTGCATTATGGAAGAGGCTAGAACAAATATGTATGTTGAAAACTCTAACAAGAAAGTTGCATATGAAGCAGCGTTTTTATGCTCATCGTTTGGAGGAAGGTGCGTCTGTACACGAACACTTAACAGTGTTTAAAGAAATTCTCTCAAACTTGGAGGCCATGGAGGTTCAGTATGATAAGGAAGATCTAGGGTTGATTCTACTTTGTTCGTTGCACCCATCTTATTCAACCTTTAGAGACACGATTTTATATAGCCACGAGTCTCTCACAGTTGATGAGGTTTATGATTCTTTAACCTCGTATGATAATATGAAGCATCTTGTGGTTAAACCTGACTCTCAGGGAGAGGGTCTCTTTGTTCGTGGGAGACAAGATCGGAATACTGATGATGATCGTGGTAGGACACAGGAACGAAATCCTCGTGGTAAATCTAAGGGTAGATCGAAGTCATTAAATAGAGGTAAAACTTGTAACTTCTGCAAGAAGAAAGGGCACATTAAATCTGAGTGCTATAAGTTACAAAATAAGATTAAAAGGGAGGTTGCGAATCAAAAGAGAAAACAACCAGAAAATTCTGGTGAAGCTGATGTTGTAGAAGACTACAGCGATGGTGAACTTCTAGTCGCTTCTGTCAATGATTCTAAAGTAAGCGAGGAGTGGATACTTGATTCAGGCTGCACCTTCCTCATGAGTCCCAATCGGGATTGGTTTACAACTTACGAAACAGTATCTGAAGGTGTTGTTTTGATGGGAAATAATGCTTCATGTAAAATCACAGGTGTTGGAACAATTAAAGTTATGATGTTTGATGGAGTTGTCAGAACACTTAGTGACGTGTGGCATGTTCCAAAATTGAAAAGAAATTTAATTTCGTTGAGTACTCTTGATTCAAAAGGGTACAGATACATAGCTGAAAGTGGGGTTTTAAAGATTTCCAAAGGGTCTTTTGTTGTGATGAAAGGGCAGAGAAAGATTGCCAAGTTATATGATTTAAAGGGTTCTACTGTTACTGGTGATGCAGCTGTCGCTTCCTCTTCCTTGTCAGATGATGATATTACTAAACTTTGGCATATGCGCCTAGGGCATATGAGTGAGAATGGCATGGCAGAATTAAGCAAAAGAGGACTTCTTAATGGGCAAGGTATTTGCAAACTGAATTTCTGTGAGCACTGTGTTTTTGGGAAGCAAAAGAGAGTTCGATTCACTAGAGGAATCCATAACACGAAGGGAACATTGGAGTATATTCATTCTGATCTGTGGGGGTCATCCAGAGTGCCTTCGAGAGGTGGAGCAAATTATATGCTAATCTTTATTGATGATTTTTCCAGAAAAGTTTGGGCATTTTTCCTGAAGCAGAAAAGCGATGTGTTTTCCGCATTTAAGTCTTGGAAAATTATGATTGAAAAACAGAAGGGAAAACAGATAAAATACCTCAGCACAGACAATGGCTTAGAGTTTTATTCTGATGAGTTTAATAGATTGTGCAAGTCAGAAGGGATCATGAGACACTTGACAGTTCGTCATACTCCATAGCAAAACGGCATTACAGAACGAATGAACAGAACGATCATGGAAAAAATTCGATGTATGTTGTCAAATGCCAACTTACCGAAGGCATTTTGGGCAGAAGCGGCCTCTACTGCATTTTTTTGATCAACCGATCTCCATCCGTTGCCATTGAGAAAAAGACTCCACAAAAGGTATGGTTTGGTAATCCTGCTAATTATTCTGATTTAAAGATTTTTGGGTGTCCTGCGTATGCTCATGTTGATAATGGAAAATTGGAACTGAGATCTATTAAATACATTTTTCTTGGTTATAAAGCTGGTGTAAAAGGGTATAAGTTATAGTGTCCTGAAAAGAGAAAAGTTGTGATTAGCAGAGATGTTGTTTTTGATGAAACTGCTATGCTACCTAACTTATCTCTTAAAGAATCTTCCAATAAAGAAAATCAAAAGCAGGTGGAGCATCAGATTAATACAAAGTCAACTCCTCAAGCCAGAACAAAAATTGAGAATAGAGTTGCTTCTTCACCACAATACTCTATCGCCAAAAACAGAACTAGAAGAGAAATTAAACCTCCAAAGAAGTATGCCGAGGTTGATCTAGTTGCTTATGCTTTAAATGCAGCTGAAGATATAGATGCGAATCAAGAGCCATCTAATTATTCTGAGGCGGTTAGCTATGAAGACTCAGAAAAGTGGATGTTTGCTATGCAAGAAGAGATGGAATCACTCCACAAAAATAGAACATGGGACCTTGTGAAACTTTCTAAAGGTAAAAAGGCTGTTCATTGTAAATGGGTGTTTAAAAAGAAAGAAGGGACTCTAGGAGTTGAAGAACCCAGATATAAAGCAAGGCTTGTTGCAAAGGGTTACAGTCAAATTCTAGGAGTGGACTTCACAGATGTGTTCTCTCCAGTTGTTAAGCATAGTTCGGTTCGAGCTTTGCTTGGTATTTTGGCCATGCATGATTTGGAGCTTGAATAGTTAGATGTAAAAACTGCATTTCTGCATGGAGAACTTGAGGAAGATATTTACATGCAACAACTAGAGGATTTTATAGTCTCAGAAAAAGAGGACTATGTTTGGTTGCTGAGAAAGTCCCTTTACGGTTTGAAACAGTCACCAAGACAGTGGTACAAGAGGTTTGATTCCTTTATGACTTCTCATGATTTCAAAAGAAGTAGTTTAGACAGTTGTGTTTACTTGAAGAAAAACAGTGATGGTTCTTTTATGTATCTACTTCTTTATGTTGATGACATGTTGATAGCAGCAAAAGATAAAGGAAAGATAAGAAAGGTTAAAGTCAAACTAAGTGAAGAATTTGAGATGAAAGATTTAGGACCAGCAAAGAAGATACTTGGTATGGAGATTCTCAAAGATAGAAAAGAAAGTAAATTGTACCTAAGTTAGAAGGGGCACAATGAGAAAGTTCTTTGCAGGTTCAATATGCAGAGTGCTAAGCCTGTTAGTACTCCTTTAGCAGCCCATTTCAGACTTTCATCGGCCTTGTCTCCTCAATCAGATAATGAGATTGAGTACATGTCACATGTTCCATACTCTAGTGCAGTGGGATCTCTCATGTATGCTATGTTTTGTTCACGTCCAGATTTATCATATGCAGTCAGTGCAGTTAGCAGATATATGGAAAATCCCAGTAAAGAACATTGGAAAGCAGTTCAGTGGATTTTAAGATACTTACGAGGCACTACTGATGTTTGCTTACAGTTTGGAAGAACTAAAGATGGAGTTATAGGGTATGTTGATGCTGATTTTGCTGGAGACCTTGATAGAAGAAGATCTCTCACAAGTTATATCTTTACAATCGGAGGTTGTGCAATTAGTTGGAAAGCCACTTTGCAAACTACAGTCGCTTTGTCTACCACTGAAGCTGAGTACATGGCGATTACTGAGGCTTGTAAAGAAGCTATTTGGTTGAAGGGACTATTTAGTGAACTCAATGAAGACCTTCAAATCAGCACAGTATTTTGTGACAGTCAGAGTGTCATCATTCGTACAAAAGATCAAATGTTTCATGAGAGAACAAAACACAATGATATTCGGTATCATTTTGCTCGTGATATTATTGCTCGTGGTGATATTGTTGTGAGCAAAATTAGTACTAATGAAAATCCTGCAGATATGATGACTAAGTCACTTCCTATAACCAAGTTTGAGCATCGCTTAGACTTGATTGGTGTTCATTGTTGAAGTTAAACCTTTAAGGGGTTTTATGGAAGAGGTGGAGAACTTGTTTATTGAAAGTTCGCGATGAAGAACTTGTTCATTGAGAATTTGTGTCAAGGTGGAGATTGTTAGAATTACGTGACCCAAATTCTTATTTAAATAAAATACGATGGAAAATAAAATATAAGTAAAATTCATATAGAACTAGACTTCTTTTATTTTATTTTAGAATAAGGTTTTTAAACCTTATTAAACTCCATCTATTTTATATTGATTAGGATAAGGTGTTTCAATCCTACTAGAATATGGCTTTGCAAGCCTATAAATAGACATAGTCTATTCCTCTTGTATTTGATTCAAATTTTTCGACATAGTGAATTTTCTTCTCCTCTGCCCGTGGTTTTTTTCCAGAAAGGGTTTCCACATAAAATTTGTGTGTTCTTTATTTTATTTATTTTATTTTATTTTATTTTTTCACAGGTACATAAACAAACCATCACATGTTCATTTAATAACTCACATTTCATTTCAAATATCCATATTTAATGTCTCGATTCATACATATATTTTCATATAACCAATTCACATAACCATTTCATGGAATCATTTTATATAACTATTTTGTATATCTGTTTCATCTAAACATTTCATTTTACTATTTCATTTACTTATACATACACATAATCATTTTTACATCATATTTTGTTTCAATAATTCATCTAAATTTCTCCATTCAATGTCTAATTCCTTATAACCATTTCGTATATTCCGTTTTATTTTATACATTTAACACTCCATGAACCAAATGAAATAACATTGGATACGTGATAATGCTCACACAAAGTGTGACTGCAACTGTAACTGTATCTGTAAATGCTCACACGGGCTGTGGGTCAGGATGTTAATACACGATGCTGCTCACATGAGCTGTGGAGAATCTGCAACAAATGCAGGACCTCAGCCATCGGTAGGACATCAAAGACTAACATTCGAATTGTAATAACCCTAATGACACATCATTTGTATCCTAAGCATTTAAATGGTTCATGCGGGCCAGTATCCAATACAATTTGTTAAACTTTCTTCATATCGTACCATTACAAGAACGTATCCATATAGTTTCCATTTACGATCATAATCATTAACTTAGCTACTATGGTAATTCAAGTCACTTCATTAACTACTATATATCAATTAATCCAATTAATCACTTATCACTTATTAAACAAATAAACTCAATCACAACATATATATAGGTAATTATTAAATCACAAAAAACCAACTAATTAGTTATACCAATTTACGAACTTATCAAAATACCATAGTTACCGACACCTCGAGATGACTACTTGATGACCTTTTTTTCTTTCCCGCAATTACAAGTCGAAAGACCCATTTCTTGATCTAAATATAATAATTTTATTCAACTAACCAATTCAAATATCATAAAATACTGAAATTAATATATTTGACTTTTAATTGCCATTTTACACTTTTACCCTAAATTTTTACTTTTTATTCAATTTAATCTCTAAACTCAAAACTTTCAATTCAATCATAAATTAATCCAAACAATGCCAGCCAAAATTTCCATAATTCCCAAACATCCCTTGTTCATCTATTTTTACAAGAATTTCATATAACTTTACTATTTTAGCAATTTAGTCCTTTAACTTAAAATTTAATTAAAATCAGTTTACAAAATTGTCGTGTTTAACTATCAAGCTTATAAATCTATCATAAAAATTCAAAAACATCACCTATTCATCAATGATTTAATTTAAAACATTTAACATTTTTATGAATTAGCCCCTTAGTTAGCTAGATTAAGCTACAACGATCTCAAAAGCATAAAAATTTCTAAAAATGAATAAGAAATAGTTACCATGCAAAATAAATTTGTCAAGGCCGAAGCTTTGGTTTCAAAACAATGGTGATTTCGGTGTTGTTCAAGAAAAATGAAGAAGATAATGAAGTTAAAATGGCTTTTATTTTGTTTATTTTATTTTTTTATTATAAAATATGTTTCTTTTTTAATTAAATAAATCTTCTAACATATAAAATACTTAAAAACAATCCACTAACCGTCCAAGCTATTTTAATATGGTCTAATTTCAACATAAGGCCTTCCAACCATGATTTTATGGCTATTAAACATGAATAAACGTTAAAATTTCCGGACTAAACTTCAATATACCTATATAATCGCTCCATAAATATTTAATAAAAATATTTATGGGTTCGATTTATAGAAACCATGTCCTAATACCTCGTTTTTCAAAACCAATTGACTTTAAGGACAAACTACTTGTACTCAAATATTCATTCAATTAACAAAAATTATCAAATTCAAATTTATTATAATACTATATTTGACTAATAAATATTAAATAGTAATATTTACGGACTCACTTGTTGGATTTGTGGCACTGAAACCACCATTTCCACTATCACTGAAAAATGGGTTGTTACAACTCTCCCTGCTTAGAAAATTTCGTCCTCGAAATTTCTTACCTGGTAATAGTTTCAATTACTATGTTCCCATAAACTCTTCAATTTTTCCAAATCAAATTTGTCCCAACTAGTTTTTTTTTCCTCGCACAATTGAACTCGATAATACAACTCTGTAATATATTCTCATGAATCTGAATTACCCGTTCTGACTGTCCATCTTTCTACACCATAGCTTTGTGGATTTCAGATAAATATGACTCAACTACCTTTTCAAGTGAGTAACCTGTTCTGACCGGAATAAAGAATCGATTTTATTAGTTTGACAATAGTTTCAGGTCAAGTCTTTCTTTCTCGTCATCAAAGGTAGTCCAAATACAAAATCTATCATGACTCATTTTCATTCCCATTCAGAATTCATAACAGACTGTAATAATTTAGATAGAACTTAATATTCAACTTTGACTTATTGACATATTAGACATCTCAGTACAAACTTTAAACTTTCATGTTTTATTTACAGCCATCAGTAACTTTGTCTCAAGTCATTTCACATTTTGTCACTACTTGACTTAATCAAATAGATATTGCTATATGCCTCTTATAAGATGTCTCATATAATCTCAGAGTTGTTCAGCACACATATTCGATTTTAGAAATATAGACTATTATCACAATCCATACATGAAATAGTGATCTGATAATTCTAAATCTTTCCAGTTTAGCTAACAAATTCGAATATTTTCTTTGCATCTCACAAATTCTCTGAAGAATTAACGATTTTTAACTCTCAATTCTGTAATAATCGAACTAACATAATATAAGATCATCTGAGTGAAGTATTACTATAAATAATGAATTCCTTCTTGGACTTAAACTGAATTAGTATTGGAACTTTTGTCAATAAAGTTTTCAACTGGTCAAAACTTTTCTGGTACTTAATTGATCAAACAAATTCAACATGTCCCTGTAATAGCTTCATCATCAACAATATAATTATCAAGAAATTCTTAATAAATTGTTTGTTACAAAAATTTTCAAATATTGAGCATGCTTTAAATTAGTTTCATAATAGAGTAGTATGTCAAAATAAGAACCACAATGAACCTGTCGAGATGTAATTGAAAAACCCGATTCATCAATTTATTAATGTCGCGGGAGCATTAGTCAATCTGAAAAACATAACTAGAAGATTGTAGTATCCGTAACAGATTTTGAATATTGTTTTCGGCATATCAATATCTTTAACTTGCAATTGATAGTAACCAAATTTGGTATCAATCTTTGAAAACACTGTGGCATCTTACAGCTGATTGAATAAATTATCAATACAAGGCAAAAACTATTTATTCTTTATCGTAACTTTATTCAACTACCGAAAATCTATACACAACCTCATCGACTCGTCTTTCTTTTTCACAAACAGTACGGGTGCGCCCTAAGGTGATACACTTGATCGGATAAAATCTCTATCAATTAATTCTTGCAACTGAGCTTTTAATTCTTTTAATTCAGTTAAAACCATTCTATATAGAGCTATAAAAATCGGAGTAGTACTCAACACTAATTCTATAGTAAACTTAACTTCTCATTTTGATGGTAAACTCGACAATTTCTCAAGAAAAATATCTGTAAACTTGAAAATTGTTGGTAACTACTCAAATTTCATTTTATATACTTTAAAATCCAGAAATATGAGTTAAAAATGCATTAAAACCTTTCCGGATCAATTTTTGTGCGGATATCGCTAAAGTCATATTCGAAGCATAATCAGTCTTAGGAGATTCAATATAGACCAATTCTCTATTATGACATCTCAAATCAATTCGTTCTAACGACAATTCACTACTACACCATGAATAATAAGCTAATCTATTCCCAATATAACGTCAAATTTATTAAAAAGGAAATAACATCAAATAAGCAGGAAAATTGTAACCCTGAGTTCTCAGTGAACACTGTTTGTAGACCAAATCAATTATGACACTTTAGTCTAAAGGGTTCATTACTTTAACAACATATTCAGGTGACACAACCTGCCAAATCTTTTTTATTACTAACTTAGTGCATATATAAATGTGTCTCAACCTAGATTCAATTAATGTATATACTATAAAATCAAAGGTAGAAAAGGCACCAACCACGTGCGCTCGGATCACATAAACTCTGGCTAGAACTCAAGCTTCAGATCGAACCGCTATGTCTTTTGTCCTGCTTTTATAACTCTAGTTGTGCCTCAAATTTCTAGTCATCTACCTCTCGTAGAAGTAACAAGTTTTGCATTCTAATTTCTGTTCAATTCAGCTCGATTCGGGTGATCTTTCTTGAAATGATTGAGAGATCCACAAACGAAACATGACTCATCTTTCAATCTACATATTCCAAAATTATTCTGACCATAGTGATCACATTCAAATCTAACAAAATTCTAAACACTACCAACAGTAGCTACTGAAGTCGTTGATAGTTTTACATTACTTTATTTCGATTTATCTTTACCACAAAATCTTGATAGTACTGGAAAATGATTGTTAGATTCTTTCTTTTTCTTTGGCAGGGAAGCAAAAAATGTTCTGAATACATTTCTTTTATTGAAGTCTCAAACTCTCGTCTCGCTCTGTTTCTTGTGATTACAAATTTTTTCCATTTTCTAAGCCTGATCAAATAAAACTACAAAGTCACGAAATTTCATTACACCTACAAGCATTTTGATCTCATAATTCAATTCATCTTTAAAACAAATGCACAATTCCTTTTCAATCTGCACCATCTTATAAACATATTTATTGAGTTAAACAAACTTTCGCTCGTATCCTGCACCTGATCTGTTTCCTAGCTTCAACTCAAGAAATTATTTTTTCTTCTTGTCTAAATATTGTTTTCTAACATATTTCTTTCTGAATTCAATTCGAAAGAAATGCCAGTTAACATGTTCTTTCGATACCACAGTACTTAAAGTCGACTACTAGTGAGAACCCTTCTCTTTTAACAGTGACATGGCACACCTCAGAAAATCTTCAGAAGAACACAATATTTCATCGAAAACCCTCTATGTTGTCTAACTAGTACTCGACTTTGGTTGGATCGTCACCCACATTACCGTGAAACTCTTCAACTGAAATTTATCAATAGAAACCTTATGAATATTCTGTCATATAGGGCTTTGAGGACGAGGGGATGGTGGTCGTTGAGCCACGCGATTGACTCTTATATACACGTTAAACATATCATTCATTATTAATAAAAGTACTATGAACCTCTTCTTTAGACTCTTGAATTTCGACACATTAAGAGCAGCCTTTTGATTGATGGTTGGAACATAACTCTGTACTTCATCAGAATATGCTTAATTAGATTCAACTGACATTTTTTATCTACATTGATTGAGAGTAATCACATTATCACAGGTTATAAAGTGGCATGTATTTCTAGACTCAATACGTGCTATGTTCAATCCTAGAATCGACTAAACCATAGCGATGATACCATTAAATGTAACACCCCAAACCAATCTTCATTGTTGGAATAAGGTTACATGATATTACAACGATTAAAAAATTTGATAATATTTAAACATAATTCAAAAATTAATTTAAATATCATAAATGAATGTTTAATCATTAATCATAGCATTCATACAAAAATAACCTTAAATCGAGCCTGTGGGACCTTAGAAACAGTTTGGAAATAAATAAGGACTAATCTGAAATAAAATAGAAAAATATGGAAAAAAACTAAAAACAGAGGTCATAAGGTCGTGCGGCTCAGAAACATGGCTGTATGGCCGAACCATGTACAACTCAAATGTAAGGACATGACTATGTCGCCAGGCTGTGCAACAACTTGATCCCGTGTGGAAAAACCTACACTAAAAATCAATAAGACACATAACTGTGTGAGGTGGCCGTGTGTGGCACATGGTCGTGTGACCGCCCGTGTCCTAGTGTCACGGACTTAGAGTTTTCACAAGAAATTCGTGCGGCTTTAAGCGTTTCTTTGCTCAAGAACGCCTAAGTTAACCTATCTCGCAACAATTGAGGATTCAACAGAACTCCTCTAAAGAATTCACGAAGAACAGCAGAAGAACGAAGTAAGAACGAACTTGAAAAATGAACAAAAGCCACAGAAAAATAAGAACACTTGAGAGAAAAGTTTGAGTGAATGCTCTCAAAATTCTATTAATCACTGAATGAATTACAATAAGGGGAAGAGGCCCCTATTTATAGTTGAGCCTTCCCAATATCAATGGTACAGATCGAAATACATCAATCTCTAAGATTTAAAGCTATCAAATCTCTAAGATTACTTAATCGTATCTTCTAAAGATTACATTAATGTCTAGGATCACATATCTTTGAAGATCTCCTTCCATATTTGTCGAGCATATCTTTGAATATCACGTTCCATATTTGCCAAGTTCCGGAGATGGGCTTTCAATCTCTTTAAGCATTGGACCAGTCTGATTGGGCCAAATGACCTCCCTCGAATGCGATGGATCGTACAAGTTTGTCATGGTTGCAGGTTTCCATTCGCAACCCATGACATTCTCCCCCACTTGTTCTAGTGACGCCCTCATCGCGTCCCCCTCATGGATGTAACACCCCCTACCCGTATCTGTCGCTGGAACAGAGTACGAGGCATTACCGAGGAGTACAAAACACTTACAGATAATTTAAATATATTTTCATAACAACTTGTCTCGATTTCATACTATTTCATATTTAAGCTTTACTCACCAAAGTATTTGAAATATCTTGTTTATGCAAATAGCACACATGAGGTACATAATTCCATAGTTAAGAATGAACACATTTATCAAACATATTCCACATTCATATATCAATGTCTTACATTTCCATATATCAATAACCGTCATTTTTCTTGTTTTTCAGATAATTATGTGTAACCATTGATAAACATGTAATTCATTGTTTCTTCCTGTCAATCACAATTTCAAATGACAAATTCGTGTGAATCAGCTCAACCTCATTAGGTGTTTAAATTCTGTCACTTTGATTCACATACTCATAATTTACTAACATATCCTGTCAAACACAATCTCTGAATGATAAAATCACATAATTGAGCTCAATAATAATAATGATAACATTACTTACATTTCTTTTTCCACATGTTATATTTACGACTTACCAACTTGTCCATCCAAGGAATAGCTTACGGATTTGAGTATATCGTGATCTGAAGCCCGGAGGCTAACTGAAGCACATAAGTGCTAAACGGAAGCCCGGAGGCTCACTGAAGCACATAAGTGCTAAACGGAAGCCCGAAGGCTAATTGAAGCTCATCAGAGCTGAACTGAAACCCCAAAAGGGTTAACTGAAACTCATATGAGTTAACGGAAGCTCGTAAGAGCTAAACAAAAAGCAAACACGAGAATTCGCAACAAATGTTGAATCTCGGTTTACTTGGGTAATTTACCGTCAATTCATCTTTTTCACTGAAAGATTGTACTCATTTCCTGTGTTCCGTTCCTCCGAAATTCTCAGTTTAATTTCATAACTTTTGTACATAATTTACTTATTTTGAACAATTAACATACATAAATATTAATCACCATTCATAAAATAATATTGAAATTTAATAATATTAACAAATGGTCGCTAAATTTAGTTATATAAACTCACAAGTTCGATTTTTGTATTATAGCGATAATCATAATTTCATAATAAATATTCCAAATAAAACATTATATCGTTTCTAATTCAACACTTATCGATTATAATCGGGCATGTGAACAATTTATACACGAGTCATTCATATATTTTTGTATATTTTCCTCCTCCTTCTCTCCATCCACATCCTTAGCATAAACAACACACTTGTAGGTAACATTATCTATAATTTTCACTATCTACTTATGTGAATATTCAAGCTGTCCATCTGTGTCATAGTCACTAAATTAATTTTATCTTGAGCTACAGAACTCCAAATTAAGATCCATAATTTTTCCAAAAACTAGATTCACATATCTTCTTACCATAAAATTTTCATAATTTTTGGTTGGGCCAATTAATACAGTTCATTCATTGAAGTCTCCCCTGTTCTGCTGTCTGATAGTTTCGACCCTTCTTCACTAAAAATTAAGTATCTCCTCGTATAGGATTCGAATGATGTTCCCATTTGTTTTTCATGAAAATAAACTCATTCAGTATTCTAAACATATAAATTTAAGTCCCTAATTATTTTTATCCAATTTTTTGACCTTGTCTCACAAAATTTCTCATATCTCATGATTTACAATTCCATTGCTTACATTATTTCTTCTATAAGAAACTAGACTCAATAATATTTAATTTCATGTTTTATTCATCCTCTAATTCCATTTCTAAAATTTTTGGTGATTTTTCAAAGTTAGACTACTGCTGCTGTCCAAAACAGTTTTAGTGCAAAATGTTGATTTCCATTTTGCCCCAAATTTCACAATTCATACAATTCAGTCCTTGCTCAATTAACCCCTCAATTAAGGTAATTTTCTCAATTAATACTTTTCCTAAACATTATAAGTTATTTCATAACTATTGAATTTCAGAATTTCCACATAAAACTCTAACTTCAAACTCTTTTACAATTAGGTCCCAAACATTCACTTTCTATTCAATTCTTACAATAAAATCAAC
Source organism: Gossypium hirsutum (assembly GCF_007990345.1). NCBI lineage: Eukaryota > Viridiplantae > Streptophyta > Magnoliopsida > Malvales > Malvaceae > Gossypium > Gossypium hirsutum. Next base: position 102,263,339 of record NC_053425.1, on the reverse strand, counting down.
ATATAAACAATTAAAAGCTCTAATTCCATGCCAAATCATCATATACTTCTAGCACATATGTATAGAAACTTTCAATTTCTTTCATAGAATAAAAAACTAATGAATTCAACAATAGGACCTAGTTGTAAAAGTCACAAAAACAAAAAAATTTCAAGAAATAATCAAGAATTGAACTTAATTGAAGTAAAAATATGAAAAACCAGCTTAATAGAACTCTTCCATGGCGTTTTTTTGATGGGAATGCAGAAAAATAAAGAGAAATCTAGATAATTCCACTTTAGTCCTAGCTTTATTAAGTAAATTTTGCAATTTTCCAATTTTGCCCTTAATTCTCCTTATTTTCTTGCTGATTTCATGCCTTTGCTGAAATTTTCCAATTTGGGTCTATTTTCCTTTTAAACCCTCTTTCTTTTATCAATTAAGCTATTTAATCATTTCCCACAATTTTGCATTTGATACAATTTAGTCATTTTTGTTCAATTAACTATCAGAACTTTAAAATTTCTTGACGAAACTTTAATACTAACATATTAACACTCCATAAATATTTATAAAAATATTTATGGCTCGATTTAAAATTATCGAGGTCTCGATACCTCATTTTCGATTCTAATTATTTTAATATTTATTTTTAGTACACTATTCACTATTTCAAAATTTTTCCTAACTTCACATTTAATTTATACTCACTAAATTAATAATATTTCCTACTCAGTTTTTGGATTTAGTGATCTCGAATCACTGTTCCGACACCACTAAAAATTAGGCTGTTACAATGGAACTAGTCTATCTTCTCTTGGAACTGCCACAATGCCTCGACCGGTTCCTAACTTGCTTCGTTGTCGAGATGTCCCTTCCATCGAACCGAGTATTCATGTCGCGGCCGATGATACCTTCGTCTAACTACTCGATCTGGCTCAATGTTTTCAACTTCACGGTCGTAGAAGACCTTTACCCCTATTGGTGCTCGTTTAGACTCGTCTTGATTCAGATCCTCTTGATCCCCATAGTATGGATTAAGCATGCTTACATGGAATACTGGGTGGAACTTGAGCTTGGTTGGTAACTCAAGTTTGTAGGCCACCTTGCCTACTCTCTTCACAACTATAAATGGCCCTTCATACTTTAGCACAAGCCCCTTGTGCAAGCTCGTATATCAAAACATCAAGTGTAGTTTGGCAAGGACTGAGTCACCCACCTGAAACTGCACATCCCTTCGATTTTGATTGGCCTACTTCTTTTTGCGCTTGCTTGCTTTGTGTAAACAAGCTCTAGCCAAGTCATTCTTCTCTTGCCAATCCTTCGTAAATCAGTACACCGCAGGATTTGGTCCTGTATAACGGGTCGCAACAGCGTTGGGTGTGAGTGGCTGTTGGCCAGTCACTATCTCAAACAGACTTTGATTTGTAGCCCCACTTCGCTGCAAGTTATACGAAAATTCGGCCATATCCAACAACTCTGGCCAATCCCTTTGTGTGGCATTCACATAGTGCCGAAGATATGTCTTCAACAATGCATTCACTCGTTCGGTTTGCCCATCTGTTTATGGATGCATGCTTCTGGAAAAGTTCAAGTTTAAGCACATTGACTTGAACAACACTGTCCAGAATCGTCCCGTAAATCGCCCATCTCAATCACTGAAAATAAACAAGGGCATTCCCCAATATTTCACCACGTGTCTAAGAAATAAACGGACTGCCTCCTCAGTGGAGCACTAAATGGTAGCTGGAATAAACGTTGCATATTTTGAAAACCTATCTACCATAAGAAGAATACTTGTAAACCCGTTAGACTTAGGCAAACCAACAATAAAATCCATGGAAACACTCTCCCATGGTCTTCCCGGAATAGGCAAGGGTTGTAACAAGCCGGCAGGACTCTTTAACTCGACCTTGTCTTGTTGGCATACTAGACAAGTCTTCACATAGGTCTCCACATCTTCACCCATGTGAGGCCAATAATAGCGACCCTCTAAAAGGGACAAAGTATGGTGCATTCTTGGATGGCCCGTCCATTTTGAGTCATGACATTCCTTTATGACTTCTTTATGCAATTTCCCATAATGGGGCACATAAAGGCGGTGCCCATGAGTGTATAGCAATTCCTCATCAAGCCAAAATCTCCTCGTTTTCCCCTTATTGGCAAGCTCAATCTAGCTTTTAGCTGTGGAGTCATGGGACAATCCCTCTCGAATGCACTCCAATAAGGACCTATCTGGTTGACTGATTGCTACAAATTCTATCTTTTTGCTAAGTGCATCAGCCATAATGTTGGCACTCTCTGAATTGTATTCTATTGTGAAATCGAACTCCGCCAGAAAAACCTGCCAACGAGCCTATTTGGGAGACAACTTTTCTTGGGTTAGAAAATAACTGTTGGCAACGTTATCAGTAAGGACCACGAACCTAGAACCCAATAAATAATGCCTCCATGTGTGCAAGCAATGCACCACGACGGTTATCTCCTTTTATTGGACCGAATATCTTTGCTTTGTCTCATTAAGCTTTCGACTCTCGAAAGCAATTGGATGCCCATCTTGCATCAGTACTCCTCTAATGGCATAATCTGATGCATCCGTGTGTACCTCATAAGGCTTTGAGTAATCCGGTAATGCAAGTATGGGCTCACTTGTCATTACTTACTTCAATTCATTAAAGGCTTTCTCACACTGGGGGTTTCAATCCTATACCTTACCCTTTTTCAACATGTCCGTCAAGGGTGCGGTAATTCTAGAATAGCCCTCGATAAAGCGCCGATAATAGTTTGCCAACCTAAAGAAAGATCTCAACTCTATCACTTTGGTTGGGGCCTCCCACTCAACAATGGCCCGAACCTTGCTTTCATCCATCCAGATCTTGCTATCTCCCACAATGTGGCCTAAAAATGGCACCTCTTGTTGAGCAAAGGAGCATTTCTCCTCTTTGACAAATAGCTTGTTTTCCCTCAAAGTTTGGAACACTTCTCTTAAATGTTCCACATGCTCGTCGAGCGACTTACTGTACACCGCAATATCGTCAAGGTAAACAACCACGAAATGATCAAGGAAAGGTTGAAGTACTTCATCAGGGTGCAAAATGTAGCTGGGGCGTTCGTGAGTCCAAAAGGCATCACCAAGAACTCAAATGAATCGTACCGCATCACACAAGCTGTCTTTGGCTCGTCCTCCTCGGCTATCCGAACTTGATGGTACCCCGATCTTAAGTCCAACTTGGTAAACCATCTCGCACTACCAAGCTAATCAAACAAATATGCAATAAAGGGAATAGGGCACCTATTCTTCACGGTGATTTTTTTTAAGGCCCGATAATCAATGCGCATCCATAACGACCCATCATGTTTCTTTTGAAATAACACCGGCGCACCATATGGAGATTTAGATGGCCTAATGAATCCTGCATCTAAAAGCTCCCTCAATTGTTTCCATAGTTCTTCCAATTTCGGCGGGGACATACGATATGGGGCCCTAGCTGGCGGCACCATGTTGGACACCAATTCGATACTATGATCCACCTCCCTCTTAGGTGGCAAACTCTTTGGTAACTTTGCAGGCATCACATCCCGAAAAGATTGTAATATTTGGCCCACTTCTTTAGGGATCTCACCCACGGTTTTAGCAGTTTCCTCTATTTTCAAAATAGCTAAGTAAGAGACTTCATCTCTACGTGCTCCCTTAGCAAATTGGATTGTAGATAATGTTTTTCTTTCCAGGCTCCCATTTCTTGTCAATCTCACCATGCATTGATGGTTCGAATCTGAAATCACCATGTAATTACCGGAAGGAAAAATGGACGCTTTAACCTGATCAAGCAAACTTAATCCAACTACGAAATCATAATCATGAAGTGGTATTACCTTGATAGATGCCTCATCGGTCCAATCGCCAAGTTGGAGATTTACTTCCTTTGCAACCCCTTTGATTGGAACACTTTCTGAATTCACTGTCTTGATTCGACCCGCCTCATTTTCAATCTTGAGGCCAAGTTTGTGAGCAGCCCCTTTGGACATGAGCAAATCAGACGCCCCTATGTCAACAAGTGCATTCAACGTTCTGCCAGCCACTATGATATCTGCAAACATCAGCCGATGACCCATCTTGTGTTCAACACCCCCTAATATCAAACTAAGATTGTTATCCTCCACATCTGACTCCACTTTTGCTTCCATAGTGGAGAGCGCGACCTTCTTTGGACAGTCCTTAATAATATGTGGGCCATCACAATGGAAGCATCTTATAGGCCCACCCTTCCTTTTTTTCCCAAGGCTTCTTACCGTTGTCATTTCTAGAGGGTCTTTCTTTGTCTCCCCCACTATTTCCCTTTGGATTGAATTTGGGCTTAGAAGACTCAGGCCTGTCTTTCTTTCCACCAAATTCAGCCAATGATTCTACTACATACATGGCCTTGGTAAGCTCTTGGACTCCTCGGCGTTACAACTCTTGCTTCGCCCATGGTTTCAACCCATCCATGAAGGAAAATAATGCCTCTTTCTCACCCATATCTGAAATTTGAAGTATGAGTTCGCTAAACTCCTGCACATACTCCTTTACAGTGTCTTGTTGCGAAAGCCGACGTAACTTTGCCCGAGCTTTATCCTCAGTATACTCTAGATAAAACTATACTTTGAACACATATTGAAACTCCTTTCAAGTTTCAATTTCTGTCCCACCACGTCTCACATCGGTGGACCTACGATGCCACCACAACAAGGTAACGTCAGTAAGATACATAGCAGCAGTAATTATCTTAGTGGCATCATCTGTAATGCCTTTGGCACGGAAGTATTGCTCGACTCCCCACAAGAAATTGTCCACATCTCTTGCAGACCTTGTTCCCTTGTACTCCTTTGGCTTGGGAACATCCGCACTGGGCTTGGGTGCGATAGCAGTTAACCCTCCATTGCTCAAAACAGCCTTGTAGATTGTAAGTTCACTCTTGAGCTCCGCAATCTCCTCTTTCAAGGCCATCATCATAGCCTCAATGGCATCAGTCTTACCAGCCATCATAGCCTCGATGACATCATCCCCACTCGTCAGCTTCTCAACATTATCCAACACATACTCTTTGAGCTGCTCTTGCATAAACTACAACCCATCATTAAACCTATAATCAACATCATCAATCTTCTCCTTGGTATCCCCCATGGATTCCTCGAAAGTGACGACTCAATCCTCCAAAACTGATAGTATGTCCCTTGAATGGTTAGCTTTCCTAGCCCTTCCACGAGTCTCAATTCCATCAACATTCTTAGCAACTTTTTTTGAAATCTTTCAACTGCGCCTTCAAACGCTAGCTTGGATACCAACTGTCACGGACTTAGAGTTTTCACAAGCAATTCGTGCGGCCTTAAGCATTTCTTTGCTCAAGAAAGCCTAAGTCAGCCTATCTCGTAACAATTGAGGATTCAACAGAACTCCTCTAAAGAACCCACAAAGAATAGCAAAAGAACGAAGTAAGAACGAACTTGAAAGATGAATAAAAGCCACAGAAAAATAAGAACACTTGAGAGAAAAGTTTGAGTGAATGCTCTAAAAATTCTATTAATCACTGAATGAATTACAATAAGGGGAGAGGCCTCTATTTATAGTTGAGCCTTCCTAATATCAACGGTACAGATTGAAATACATCAATCCCTAAGATTTAAAGCTATCAAATCTCTAAGATTACATAATTGTATCTTCTAAAGATTACATTAATGTCTAGGATCACATATCTTTGAAGGTCTCCTTCCATATTTGCCAAGCATATCTTTGAAGATCACTTTCCATATTTGCCAAGTTCCGGAGATGGGCTTTCAATCTCTCCAAGCATTGGACCAGTCTGATTGGGCCAAATGACCTCCCTCGAATACGATGGATCGCACAAGTTTGTCATGGTTACAGGTTTCCATTCGTAACCCATGACACTAGGCCGTGTGCACTCGAAATGACATCCAAAACAAGCAATTTCATACACCATTTATTAAGTACCAAACCAAATCATAGCCAACCTTATTCATCTATTCAAAACACATGCCAAAAACATACCAAAATTATACAACCTATGTGCCTAACCAATATGCCCACATTGGCACCATAAATCAAACCCTTATCAAAATTCACATTCAATATACACATGTTCTTAACTTATAAACCAATCAAACATATCTGTACATCTATTTCACTCATATTCATTGAACAAAACAAAAAACCACTTTCATAAAGCATATAGCAAATGGTCAAAAACACTAATGCCATCACACACCACAATCAACCAAAAAAATTTTAAGATTCACATTAATAAACACATCTCATACTTCAATTGATACAAAACATATCCACAATGCTTATAATATATATACCAAAACCCTATTTATATGCCACTTATAACCGGACCAAAATGAACAATTAGTTAGTGACTAAGTTGTCAAATAGTGTGATCTCCAAAAGCAATCCAATCAACAGCTCAAGTCCAACGATCTACAAGGAAGAAAAACCAACACGGGGTAAGCTTATTAAAGTTTAGTAAGTTCGTAATAAGCTTAAACTTTAACTTACCATAAAAGGATGTAATTTTAAACATTTTACAAGATAATTCAATACCATGGTCATGAGTTCGTTAATTACCTATACACATCACAAGTCTCATAAGGTTAGTGATTTCATATATAAAACATATAACTTTATCATGCTATCAAACATATACATAAAAAATACATTTGGTACATAAACCAACCATTACATGTTCATTTAATAACTTACATTTCATTTCAAATATTCATATCCAATGTCTCAATTCATACATATATTTTCATATAGCCAATTCACATAACCATTTCATGGAATCATTTTATATAACTATTTCGTATATTTGTTTCAGTAAACATTTCATTTTACTATTTCATTTACATATATATACACATAATCATTCTGTATATCACATTTTGTTTCAATAATTCATATAAGTTTCTCCATTCAATATCTAATTCCATATAACCGTTTCGTATATTCCATTTCATTTTATACATTTAACACCCCATGAACCAGATGAAATAACATTAGATACGCGAGAACAATGCTCACACAAAGTGTGCTTATAACTGTAATTGTAATTATTTTTGAAAATGCTTGCACGAGCTGTGAAATGGGCCTTATGATTTGCCATAATTCAGAGTAGCAGATTAAACTAATTTTCACACTTTAGGAGCTTGAAAACAAGTATTGTAATTAGGTTTTAACTATGTTTTAATATTTTTAATTAAATTCAATAAAATGTACAAATTGAATCTTTTATTGACCGTAGGGTCGATTGAGGCCTAAAGGTTTGCTAATGAACTTTGTAAGTGTGCAGGAGACCATTAGAAGGCGTGTTAAACCGATACTGGTTAGTATGTCGCAACACAGAGGGTTCGATGTCGCAACACAAGGAACATAATGGAGAAATTTCGAGATTGCCTTCGATGCTGCGACACAGCCTAAGGGTGTCACGACATACCCCTGAAGACATCTTTAAGTAGAGTATACTAACTTCTATGTCGCAACACTGGTCCTGATGTGTCGCGGCATCGATTCTAGATGAGAATGAATACGAGTCAGGGGCCGTTTTGGTCCATACAATCTAACTTAAAGCTCGGGGACGTTAGCTAACCTAGGTTTAAGGACAAAGACTACCTCAAATCTATAAATAGGCTCATTTGTCACATGTTATGGACATGAATTACATGGCTTACAACCTCTCTTTTAATTTCAGCTTGTTTTTTTCTCTTTTCTTAGGTTTTAGATTTATTTTCAGTTTGTTCTTTGTTTTATTTCGGGAGATTTGATTTGTGGATACAATTAAACCTTGTGGATTCACTTTCATTCATAATACAAATCAGGCTTTTTCTTAAACCCTTTATTTTTTATTCAATTATCATGTTCATATTTTATATCGATTCTATATTGTTTATGAAAATTGTGAGGAACTAATCCTTCTATGGGGGATTAGCGAGTGGAGGTATGATCTATTAACTGTTTTGTAGGGTTACTCAATGGGGTAACTGTTTGGGAAAGGAATACCTTAAACCCTAGGCTTGACAACCTTAGGAAGTCATCAATATGGGAATTAGCACAAATTTTGTATGGCCTATTCATGAACACCTTTAACCCAAACCGGTTTGGACTGTGAGGTCAGGAGATAAGTAGTCTTTGTTGACTCGTTATTCTGGTGGACGTATTGGAAGATCCTGTTAGGATATTGATGAGGAACCCAAAGTGACAATTGATGAAAATTGCGGAAGCGAGCTAATCACCCATAGTCATATTTGATTAATTTCACTTTTCAATTTCTTGTCACTTATTTATTTGTTAGTTTTTTTTCATAAAATCCTAAAAATCCATTTTATTTATATTTGCGTGATATAACTTATTTCAAGTACTAATTAGATCTTTTGGTGCTTAGGTTGAAATTGATCTAGTACTAGCCTCCTTTGGGTACCTACTCCGTTGTAACTATATTACAATCTGACTCGTATACTTGCAAATGCCGCTTCACTTCTATATATGTATTTTGCTGTAGTATTCACACTCTGGACATTAGTACGTTTGGAGGCGGTCACCTGCTCACACGAGCTATGGGTCAGGATGTTAAGCTATACGATGCTGCTTACACGAGCTGTAGAGAATTTGCAACAAATGCAGGACCCCAGCCATCGATGGGACATCCAAGACTAGCATCCGAATTGTAATAATCCTAATGACATGTCATTTGTATCCTAAGCATTCACAAAGTTCAAGTGGGCCAATATCCAATACAATTTGTTTAACGTTATTCATTTCGTACCATTACAAGAACATATCCGTATAGTTTCCATTTACGATCATAATCAATAACTTAGCTACCATGGTAATTCAAATAATTTGATTAACTACTATATATCAATTAATCCAATTAATCACTTATCACTTATCAAACCAATTGGACTCAATCACAACATATATAGATAATTATTAAATCACAAAAAATAACTAATTAGTTAAACCAATTTATGAACTTTTTTCCAAAATACCATAACTACCGACACCTCGGCAATGACTACTCGATGACCTTGTTTATTTCCCGCGATTACCAATCGTCATTTTACACTTTTATCCTAAACTTTTACTTTTTATTCAATTTAATCTCTAAACTCTAAACTTTCAATTCAATCATAAATTAATCCAAACAAGGCCAACCGAATATTCTATAATTGCCAAACAGCCCATATTCATCATATTTTTACAAGAATTTCATATAACTTTACTATTTTAGAAATTTAGTCTTTTAACTTAAAATTTAACTAAAATCACTTTACAAAATTGTCCTATTTAACTATCAAATTTATAAATCTACCATAAAACTTCAAAAACATCACCAATTCATCAACGGCATAATTTAAAATATTAAACAATTTTATGAATTAGTCCCTAAATTAACTAAATTAAAGTACAACGATCTAAAAAGTATAAAAAATACTAAAAACGGATAAGAAATAGTTACCATGCAAAAGAAACTTGTTAAGACCAAAGCTTTGGCTTCAAGACAACGGTGATTTCGATGTTCTTCAAAAAAATGAAGAAGATGATGAAGTTAAAATGGATTTTACTTTTGTTTATTTTATTTTTTTATTATAAAATATGTTTCTCTTTTAATTAAATAAATCTTCAACATATAAAATACTTGGAAACAACCCACTAACCGTGCAAGGTCTAATTTTAACATAACACCTTTCAACTATGATTTTATGACTATTAAGCATGAATAACCTAATAGCGATTAATTTTAATAATTTTTAAGATTTAATCTTTTTTGCTTAAATATACTTATATAATTGCTTCATAAATATTTAATAGAAATATTTACGTGATCAGTTTATAGAAACAAGATCTCAAGTCTCGTTTTTCAAAACCACTTGACTTTAGGGACAAACTACTTGTACTTAAATATTCATTTAATTAACAAAAATTATCAAACTAAAATTTATTGTAATACTATTTTACTCATAAATATTAAATAATAATATTTACGGACTCACTTGTCAGATTTGTGGTTCCGAAATCACTGTTTCCAACACCATTGAAAAACGAGCTGTTACATGATGAGTAAAATCCACTAACTTAGGCTTTTTATATTAACCTTAATTAATTAACCTTAATCACAGTTAATTAAAGTTAGTGGATATTAACATTATTATCCATTAATTGATTAAAAAATGATTTATTTACAATTTGGAGCCTTTAGCTATTTAAAAATTTGTAGCGATAAAACTTTTATAATTTAATCTCTATACTTTAATTAAGCAATCAATAGACAAAACTGAAGGACCAAAATCTAGTATTCTTTTATACCAACACCGTAAATATTTGTATTTAATACTTATAAACTCGATTTACGAAAATAGGGTTCCAAAATAGTCTTTTCTGACACCACTAAAAATCAGGTTGTTACATGAATGATCATTTTGTTCCTTCATCTAACATATAAACACCAATTTGTCCATTCTTTTAGACATAAAAACTAAAATGAAATCCTAAATAAAGGGACTGCTATAATTTTTTATCGATAATAGGTATAATACTACTACACTATTAGGGGGCGTTTGGTGCTTTCTCATGTTATGATTCTAAGGAAATGTGATTTCTTGGAATATAATTTATGAGAATGTCATTGCCAAGAAAGTTACTTTATAATATTTGATATACATCACAAAGTATTAATTAAAATCTTGGGAAAGTTACATTAACATTTTTGGTACACTCAACACTTTCCACAAATATTAATGTATTTTATTTTCAATAATTTTTATTATTAACAAATATCTGAATTAAATATTAATCATATTTTTAAATAATCTTTATCATTAACAAATATTTAAATCAATCCATAAGGTATGATTTTCTCACGTTTTAGTTGAATCTGTTACATGAATCAATTTGAAAAATAACTTGTGTATTAATTCAAGATTATGAAGATATAAATTTTGCAACTTTGTATTCATTACATTATAAGTATAAATTCAAGTGGATTCATATATTGTGTATATGACTTGAAAATATATTGATATTAAAATTTGATATAGATGAAAAATATTTTCTAAAAGATATTTATAATAGAAGAAATACATTCATTTGGAATCTTAATTTTAAGCACAAATAAAAAATGTTATTTTTGTCTAGGCAAAATATTTCTACATTTGAGAAAGAAACTTTCTCAGGAAACCGTTTTCTCCCAACAAAATGTTACATTTCAAAAAAAGTAAACTAATTTTTACCTCATATTCCAACCAATTAAATTTCATGGATAACTAAATTATTTTATTTTTAGATAAATTTTAAAATTATACATGAAAAATTATGATAGAGTCAACATTTATATTTATAATTTAACTTCAAATAAAAACTTTAAAAATATTATTTAAGTTAAATAAGAAATAATTTTTTTAAATTATAAATATTAACTCTGTTTTAATTTGAGTTTATTTAATTCTTTTTAACAATATAATAATTAAATTTATTTATTTAATAGTAAAAAAATAATTTGATCAAGTCCATCTCTCAAAACTTTTAAATTTATTTTGTTAATTACGAATGACATCTTTTTATGAAAAAAAAAATTTAAATCTAAATTTAACATGCAGAGATAAGTTAAAAAATACGAACCATTATCGTCGAAGGGACCATTATGTTGGACCACTTTAGAATAAGTAAGATTTTGGATATTTTTGGTTAGTTGAGAAGGCGGTGTTGCGCAGTCTGGTCGTATTGGCAGTAGCTAACCTGGCGACAGCAACTCGGCAGCCATTATCCTCAAACACTTCACTTTTCCATTAAAGCTGGGGGATTTCATTAGACTGTGGTTTTACAGCTAGCTATCTTTGATCCGTACACCGACAACTGTCTACAACCAAGCTGGAGGGAACAGAGCAGCTTCCTTGGTCTCTTCCTCTGCCATTTTTCCTCTCCTATAAAATGCCCAGCTCTACCTAAATTCTCTATTTTATCTCAGCTCTGCAAAATTATCAAAATACAAAATGATTAGTTTTTCGAGTTTCAAGTTTACCTTGCTTCCGCCTCTTATGGTTGGCTGTCTTATGGCAGCATCAGCGAGCAACTTCGACAATTATTTTGACATCACATGGGGAGACGGGCGTGGTAAGATTGTCAACAATGGAGAGGTCCTCACTCTCTCCCTCGATAAATCTTCTGGTTCTGGTTTCCAGTCTAAGAATGAGTATCTCTTCGGCAAGATTGATATGCAGCTCAAGCTTGTCCCTGGAAACTCTGCTGGCACTGTCACTGCCTACTATGTAAGTTATTCCACTACTCTTTTTTATCAGGTCATAATATACGGCTGTGGCTTATAGTATGTGTACAGTATACTTATCTTCACTGTCTGGATTTGCAGCTATCTTCGAAAGGATCAACATGGGATGAAATTGATTTCGAGTTCCTTGGAAATCTAAGTGGTGACCCTTACATTCTTCACACAAACGTGTTCAGTCAAGGCAAGGGTAACAGAGAGCAACAATTCTATCTCTGGTTTGACCCAACTGCAGATTTCCATACTTATTGCATCCTCTGAAACCCCCAAAGTATCATGTGAGTGTTCATGAAGTTGCCATGTAGTAAAACCAAATTAACTAAAAATGTTACGTTAGTACACACTAATGCTATTAGTATGGAGGGATCTACTTGATTTATGGAATACAAGTTTAAGAGGTCTAAAAAAATTTAAGAACCAACTAGGTACAAATGGATAAATTCAGGGGCCAGATTATATATTATCCTTTTTTTATTTTTATTTTCGTTTTCAAATTGATTGGTTGACGGAGTATTTGATATTGTTATGTTCCAGATTCTCTGTGGACGGTACACCCATTAGAGAGTTCAAGAACATGGAGTCAATTGGTGTCCCATTTCCTAAAAATCAGCCGATGAGAATTTACTCTAGCTTGTGGAATGCTGATGACTGGGCTACAAGGGGTGGTCTGGTTAAGACTGACTGGACCCAAGCTCCTTTCACTGCCTCTTACAGGAACTTCAATGCCGATGCCTGTGTGTGGTCCAATGGAGCCTCTTCCTGCAAACCGACTGCTACATCAACAAACATCGCATGGTTCTCTCAAGAGATGGATTCCGCAAAGCAGCAAAGGTTGCAATGGGGCAGAAGAACTACATGATCTACAACTACTGCAATGACGCTAACAGATTTCCTCAAGGTCTACCTCCTGAGTGCAGTATGTCTTAAAAAGACTTGAAGAGCCGATTAGAGAAGCTTGTTTTTTGAGATTGATATTCAATATTCTTTCATTTTTTTTTCTTTATTCAAACCACGTTGCCCATTCTTTTCATCTTTTGAAAATTCTCATCACTTTGTATGTGGTAAGTTATTATGAAAGATATGAAAATTTAAGAGGATTTTAATTTCCCTTAAATAAAAAATGGTGTTGCATGGTATCTTTCGTTCCTACCTTATTACGTATGAAATTATTTATTCCATACAACCTTCTAGAGCTGATCGTGGCCGGACTGGGTCGGGTCGGATTTCAACATTTTTAGGCCTAAGCACGGTACAAAAAATGGGTTTTAAATTTTATCTAAGTCCAACTTGAATTATAAAAGTTAAACTCAAGCCTAACTTGACCTGACCCATATGAATTCTTTTAGATTATTTTATTATATAATATAACAAGTTTTAAAACATATAATATATTAAATACACTTAAAAACATTAAAGCAGATATTAAAATAACAAACAAATTGAAAATGCATTAAAAATTCTTTATAATAAGATGGTTGCAATTAAAATAGCAACAAAATTAACCATAAAATATAAGTTCTACAATAACTAAATAATATTAAAAAGAAAACGAAACAATTTAAAAAATGCACAAAAAAATAACACCCAAACAGCAAAAACAGAAGCAAAAATAACAGTACAAATAACAAAAACAACAGCAGAAAAATAACAGAACCAAAACACTAGGAACAACAAGATAATTTTTATTAAAAAGTAATTAATTTATTTGGATCGGGCCATAACAAAAAAACTTTTACTTGAGGTTCGACCTATTTAAAAAACGGGCCTCATTTTTTATTCAAATACATTTTTTGAATTTTTATTTTTATTCAAATCCTACTATTTTTCGAGCGGACATTCGACTCAAACTAAACAACCCGACTCATGATAAGATCGAAAATCATCTAGTAAAAATGTTCCGTACTCAAAAGTTAATTTTCTGCCAATTGGAGGTTCGTTCAATTTGTAGTTTCTTGTTGATTTTTTTTTACCTATTGTTTGACTGCTTTTCTTTTTCTTTTTTATTTTTTTCCTTAAAAGAATTCTTTTTCGCTATTATCCATCACCAATAGAAAATTTATATCATCCGTTTTTAATCATTAATGTCATTATAATTAAAATTTATTTCATTATTCTCATTAATTGTTAATTTTGTAATTTTTATTTCAAATTTTTTACTCTAATTTTTTTTCTAAATTTCTCTAAATTTATTTTCTTTTTAACCTTATCGTCAGCCACATTTTTCTTTCTCTACCTAACTAACTGTTACGTTTAGTGGCATCGAATATGTTTTAGTCTTCCTTTCCACCTTCTTTCGAAATATCTTACTTAATTATTTGCAATGCTTCCTCTCTATACCAAAAAACTGTCTACATTTTTCATTGGTTAAAGATACCTATTAGCTTTAAGTTCGATTGTTAGATTCGTGCTTCGTAAAATTAATGTGAAATATAGACTGGAACTTCTTAGTAAAATTCTAACTTTACATGTTCGCATTGTAGAAAGATATCAAGGTTGACTGGCGGATGGTGGGGGGCGACCTGGGACATATAGATTTAGTTGATATTTCTGGGACAGTGACTGTAAAAGTTTATTATTCTTTAAACATAATTATTTGAATAAACATTTTCTTCTTTTTTGGATTTTTTTTATTTTTAAAAAAAATTTAAATTTGTTTTATCTATCTAATTATTTTAGATTTTTCATTGAAATTTATTGTTTTTTTTAAAGTTTTTTTTATAATTTTTAAATTATTTTTAAATATGAAATATAAGACAAAAATAATGTCATATCAGTAATTTAGGTTGAGGGCCAATTTGTCTCAAATAAAAGAATAAGGCCAAGTTAAATAAAAGCGTAAAAGTAGAACGCTAGGTTTGGAATTATGTCTTATATATAAAACACCAATATAAGCATTTAATAGCACCATTTGAACCAAGAGAATATCATGCTCCTTCATCTAATATACAAGGATTAATTTGTCCATTTTTCAGTAAGGGAATCAAAATGCAATTTAGGGTATAGTATAGTGATTGTTCTGGTACTTTTACCACCTTGTTGAGATCAAACAAGGGAAGTGTAACAGCCCACACCCACCTCAACGTCAGGTATGGATGAGAGATGCTACTAGAGCACCTACAAACAAGGAATCATAGAATTATTTAAGAGTTTAAACTTTAAAACATTTTTATAAGATCACTAAAACAAGTTTAAGGCAATTAAAAGACTTTAGAAACAACCTAAAATAATTTAGAAGTGGTTTGAGATTTGATTGGAGGTGTTTGGAACCCAAAATTGACCTTAGAAGGTCAAAACAACTTAAAACAGTGCAGTGACCTAGACTAGGCACTGGGATATCGGTACAAGTTCGGAGTTGAACTGATACAACTCCCTGACACTATAGTATTTTTCTCACTACATTTGTTGCGATACCACAGGGCCTTGTATCACTAAAAAGGATCATTTGGACTAAAATTTAAGCCTGAGTAGTATCAGAACTTTGACACATGGGACTCGAAAATCAAGTTTAAAACACCACAAACAACCACTAATACACCTTCAAACATGATATTTTTAAAACATGCTTAAAGATTGTCCAAAAGCATGCGAAGTTTCATCATAAAACATGCTCAAACTTACATCACATTCACAAAATCATTGAGATACTATTGTAAACATATTAAAGCTTCATGAATGCGTTTAAAACAAGTTAATTCTTTATCCAATCATTTTCCATGTAAAAAAGGATGAAAATGCATGCATATCAGATATTCATGTAACACCCCTAACCACTTTTCATCACGGATTAGGGTTACGAGCATTACCGTACAATCGAAACATTTATATTTAATTTCATTCAATTTCATAAACATAACTTAAACCATTCATTCATACACACATTGTCCTTAAATTGAGCCCTCGAGGCCTTAAAAATACTTTAGAAACAAATCGGGACTAATTTGAAATTATTTGGAAAGTTTAGGAAATAATTGTAAAAATTTTGATACAGGGGTCACACGGCCATGTGGCTAGGCCATGTGCCTCACACGACTGAAACACATGCCCGTGTCTCAGGCCGTGTAATAATCGAGATAGGGACTCGCGGCCGTGTCCTTATCCTTGTCCTTGACATTCGAACTAGAGACACATGGCCATGTCTCAGCCCGTGTCTCTGACCGTGTAACTTACTGAGTAGGGTTACACAGCCATGTCACACGCCCGTGTGCCAGAACGTGTAACTCTCGAAGTAGCCCTACACGTCCGTGTACTTGGCCAAAAAGTAGCAATATTGACTTGTTTTAAAACAGTTTTAACATGATTGAAAATGTTTAACTCAATTGTGACCATTTTAACTTGATTTTATCATTTTGCCAATTTTTTTCTACTTTAAATTTTATTCAAAAATACTTTAATTTGTTATATCAAAACATATTATCAAAAAAAGCTTAGTTTAGCACTACTACTATGAAGTCGTTAATTAATGAATACGATGGGGCAGTAGGTTAATTTCAACAAGTCTTTTATTTATTTTAGCAATAATGTGACTAGCGATTTAAAGGAGTGGGTTGGAAATGTGCTGAGTGTTCATATTTCCAATAATCCAAAAAAAAAATATTTAGGTCTCCCTACTATGATCAGGTGATGGAAGAAGGAGAATTTTTTTAGTTTTAAAGAACGATTTCGAAAAAGAATTGATGGGTAAGGCATGTGGTACTTATCTATAGGAGGCAAAGAGGTATTTATCAAATTGATATTACAAGCTATTCCTATTTTTACCATGTAGTGTTTCTTGTAACCAATTTTATTATGTCGGGATTTGGAGTGCATAATTAGTAAGTTTTGGTGGCACAACAACAACACAACCAAAGGGATACATTAGTGTTAGTGGCAGAGGCTTTGTTAACCTAAGACTAAGGATGAATTAGGCTTTTGCAACTTAGCCAAATTTAATGTTGCTCTTTTAGCAAATCAAGGGTGGCGCATATTGTCGAATCCTACTTGCTTACTTGTTTGCATATTGAAAGCAAGATATTATCCGAATGGTGAGTTTATGAGTTCTCAGTTAAGAGCATACTGTTCTTATACCTGGTAAAGCATCTCTAGTGCACGGGGCTTACTAGAATAAGGGTTAGGATGGCGAGTTGGTAACTACTTTGCAATCAATATTTGGAATGATTCTTGGCTGATGGGTCCTGGACAAGGAAGGGTTAATGTTTAGAATATTGACGTGAATTTTACTACGGTTTCGGGTTTTATAAATCCCATTACTAATACATAGAAATCGAATATGATTTTGTCGTTATTTGGTGAAGATCAAGCAAACTGCATTATGAGAATTCTACTTTTTAAGTCGGTGCAAGAAGATGTGCTTATTTGGCTAAGAGATAATACATGTTCTTATATAGTAAAGAATGGTTATAAACTCTTTAATACAAGGGGTTCGGATCCTATGACTGATTTAAGAATAGATCAAATTGGATTAATGAATCGCTTCTATAGCCTGTTATGGAATCTAAGTATACCTACCAAGATCAAAATAACAATTTGGAAAATAACTAATAACTATTTGCCTAATTTGTGTAACCTATAGATTTGGAAGCTAACTACACAACCTCTTTGTTCCGTTTGTCATGTAGACACGAAATCTGTGGAACATTTGGCAAAGGATCACTCCTTCATTAAGCAGGTCCTTAACGCATTAGGAATGGTTTATTTGTTGCGTTCTGATGAACACAACTAGAAGCTTTGGGTAGCCTCGTTGTTCTTGCAAAATAGTTTAACAGAATGCAAGTCTTTAACTATTTCTTGGTGGTCATTGTGGTTTTATAGAAACAATCCATACCATGAAAGCGTGCAACAGAGTGTACAGGGGGTTGTTACTTTTGTCAATACATATATTGGTGAGATCAATGCCTTAGATGCACCTAGCAAACCAATGACAGTGATGAGAGAAGACCGGTGGGTGCCTCTTATGGGGGAATATGTGAAGGTTAATTCTGATACTGCGTTTCTAAAGGACACACATAAATATGTTTATGAGATATTACTTAGAAACAAAGAAGGGTTAATCATGGCTGTGATATCCCGAATTAGGGTCTAATCAGAATAGTGGTTTCAGGACCATAAATTCGAGACAGAAATAATTATTTTATAATTATTTTGAGGTCTATGATATGATTGCATGATTGTGTGAAAATTTCGTGAAGAAATTCTATGCATAAAGTGCTTAATTTGAAGTTAGGAACTAAATTGAATAAGTTACAAAACTTGCATTCTAGAAGTTTCTAGTATGAAATTGCTTTGAAATATTAATTAGGAGGTCTTAAACAGCAATTTGACCAATTTCTTAGTTTATGGACAAAAATTGGACATAGATGGAATTTTTGAAAGTTTAGTAAGGAAGGGCATTTTGGTATTTGAATATTAAATGAAATAAAATAGGAAAAATAACACAAAAATGATCATCTTCTCCATAAGTTGCTGCCAAATTTTTCTCTCCACCATAGCTAGGGTTTCAACACTTTTAAGCCTTGATTGTAAGTGATTTCTATGCCCGTTTTTAATGTTCTTTACATTTTTGAAATCCTCGTAGCTCGGTTTAACTATTTCTACCAATATTTTGAGCTAATGTTTATATTTAAAATTTTACCCATGGATGATATGCATGAATTTTGATGTTTTATGGTAGAATATGAAGTTTGAGATTGTGTTAAACAACTTTTGCTAAGTGATTTTTCGTAAAAACGAGTAAAATGACATAACCGGTAAAAATACCTAATATTCATAAGTACATGTTAGAGTGTGAATTTGATGTTGCTATAGAAGGGAAAAGTGATAATCATGTCATAAAACATAAGAAAATGGTAATTTTGCCAAAGTATAAATATGTAAAAGTTTAGGGGCAAAATGGTAATTTTTCCAAAGTCGTATTAGGGGCTGTTTTGATGAATGTATGTATTAAATAAATTAATTTGGTATTATAGATCAAGGGAAACGAGATTCAAGTCGCGATCGAGGGAAAAACAAAGTTTACGAAGAGTAGACTCGATTGCTAATATTTTGTATTGAGGTAAGTTCATATGTAAATATTGTAATATAACCGTTATTTTAAATCATTTAATGCTATTTATACAATATTATGATTGTTATCATGCAATTCTATGCTTTGTGGTCATTGTTGGATAACATGCAAAAATTTTATGAATTATGTGAAAAATGTGAAAGACTACCGAAGTATCGTCATTAGTATTCCAAGGAGAATGGTAAAATAGTACGAACGAGGAAAGTCCGGTTGAACCTTAGGAATAGATTAGGATATTTGAGCATTCGAGCTCGTTGAGTTGAGTCCGAGTTCACTTATGGATGCGAATGTCCGAACTCGTTGAGTTGAGTCCGAGTTCGTGAAATGTAACTAGGCATCCGAGCTCGTTGAGTTGAGTCCGAGTTCACTTATGGATGCGAATTTCTGAACTTGTTGAGTTGAGTCTGAGTTCGTGAAATGTAACTAGGCATTGCGAATGTCCGAACTCGTTGAGTTGAGTCCGAGTTCGTGAAATGTAACTAGGCATCCAAGCTCATTGAGTTGAGTCCGAGTTCACTTATGGATGCGAATGTCCGAACTCGTTGAGTTGAGTTCGAGTTCATGAAATGTAACTAGGCATTCGAACTCATTGAGTTGAGTCCGAGTTCACTTATGGATGCGAATGTCCGAACTCATTGAGTTGAGTCCGAGTTCGTGAAATGTAACTAGGCATCTGAACTCGTTGAGTTGAGTCCGAGTTCACTTATGGATGCGAACACCTGAGCTCGTTGAGTTGAATCCGAGTTCGCTTATGGGCGGGTTACATGGTAGCTTGGCTACATATGTGGCACTTACGTGCAAACTTTCCAAGTATCCGAGTTATATTTCGATGTGTTCAATGGGTAAAATTCTAGTGAAATGGAAGAATACTCAAGATGCAAGTGACGTATTGGTAAGTGTTGTGGAATGGGCCCTTTGGATAGGTATGTACTTAACCCTCGGGTTGAGACTTGATACGACAACAATAATGTAGTAAGACGATGAATGATGAATAGAAATGTGATATATGTTTTGATGATATTATACTAATGTTGGTTCGTATAATTGCTTTATTAAGTTATTTGTTATTTGCATGTGAACTTACTAAGCATTTATGCTTACTCCCTCCCTTCCATTCTTTGTAGTTTTGACAAGCCGGTTTGGAGATCAGGACGGTCGGAGGCACGCTCACACTATCAATGGACCATCTCGGTATGGTGGCTTGCATATTTTGGGAATATGGCATGTATAACATTATAATCCTTTTGTGTATATAATCTTATGATATAGCTCATGGATGGCATGGAAATGTTTGAGAATGATTAGCTATTGGAGTGGCTAATCGAGATAATATTTGATAACACGTATGCTTTATGTGCTAACTAATCTATGGAAATCCATAAAATGGTGAAATTGGCTATAAAATAGAATCACACAGCAGCAGTGACATGAGTTTGAAAAATCACTAAAAATAGTAGAGATATAATCATATGATGAATAAAATATAGAATTGAAGCTTAATGAATCTATTTTCATTTGGAAGAAACAAAATAGGTAAAAGAGTTTTATTTTATGAAATATTTACATTTTGGTTAAATAGGGTCAGAGTAATTTCTAAATCCCCTATTCTAAATTTAAAAATTCACCATAAATTATAAAAAAACAATTAGGAGTTTTACCTTACATGTATTAAACCCTTATTGAGTCTAGTTTGGTGAGAAACAAACGTCATAGTAATTGAAACTCTGGACAGGGATATATCTGATCTGTAATACACAGGGGTCAGAGTATCCAAACCCTAAAATAGGGGAGACTTTAACTAATAAACTGTACTAATTGGCCCAACCAAAAATTCTAGCAACAATTTAGTAAGTAGATATATGAGTCTATTTTCATAGAAAATTTACAGAATTGGATTTTGAGTTTTGTAACTCGAGATATGGATTTTTTAGTGACTGTGACGCAGTTAGCCAGCTTGTCTGGAAATTCTAAAATAAATTGTTTGAGCTGTTTAATTAATGAATTAAGTCCGTTAACACCTCGTGCTCGACTTCGGCGATGGTCTCGGGTACGGGGGCGTTACAATGGCAGCTTGTACTCGCTTGAACAATCATGTACCAAATTCTTTCATGGCGGAAGCTCGTGCATGTGAACAAGCAGTATCTTTTGCGGTGGATCTGGGTTTCAAGAATGTAATTGTTGAGGGGGTTTCTTTACCCATCATTAAGAAGCTTCAATCTTTTATGGATGACAACTCAATAGTTAGTGTTATTGTAAAGGAGATTAAGGCAAAAATCAATTAGTTTGAGAAATTAACTTTTCAATTTGTACCACGTCGCCTTAACAACACCACATATGTGCTCACTGGTTTAGGCCAGTCAATTTCTTGTTCCATGTACTAGTGTCACAGGTTGTAGTTCAAAGCCCGTGACCGTCATACCAAATGCATCCGATGGAGGTCTGTTGTGTAGATGGGGAGCATATGACCCGCAAGAACTGGCCCGATTCAGTAACTTGTTGGAGAAGCTAGTCAGATTGAAGCCTGGTTGGCCCGATAATGAAGATATAGCAACTTAGGCTATTTTGGTAACTAATCTTAGAAGATTGATAAAATCATATCTTGTAAAGATTAGATTAAATTTGATAAGACATATCTTGTAAATCCCTAAAATCAAGGGATATAGTTAATCTCGTTCGTCGATGTAAATGTATCTTAACCGTCAGTTTTAGGGAGTTCAACTATAAATAGAGAGTCTTCCCCTTATTTGTACACATTTCATTTATTGTTTCATTATTCTTTATAAATAAGAGAATATAGAGAGCATTTACTCAAACATATTGTGTGTGTTCTTTATGTTGTTCTTTTGTTACTTATTTTGGCATAAATCGCTTCTGCTATGCAATTGGTGCCTGGGAGGAGTTCTTAAGGAATCCTCACTTGAGTAAAAGCTGACTTAGGCGAGTTTGGATGAACGGGTCACCTAAGGCCTCACGAATCACGAGATTAAATATCTAGCCCCGTGACAAGTGGTATCCGAGCTATTGGTTCAAAGGAACCGTTAGGATGTCGAAAGAAGAGTTCGAACAAAGTTGGGCCAGAAAGTCTTTGAGGGAGACACTGTCGGCAGTAGAGGAACATGTGGGTAAACTTGAGGGATCCATGAAGGACATAAACGAGACATTCGATGGGGTCGAGGATAGCATAGACAACTAGAATGAGCAGTCCAGAGGCTATATAAAGATGTCTCTTAATTCCACCATGGATAAGGTAAAAGAGTTGTTTAATTCACATAGGGATAAGCTGTCGGAGAGGAACGATGCTCTCGAGGCCATGGTGATGGCTTTGAAAAATGAAATAATGGCCACGACGATGGCTTTGAGCACAAGAATAGAAGAGTTAGAGGTAGAGCTGGCCTTATGTCGAGCAGCTGTGGAGGAAGATGTGTCAAGTGCAGCACTTAGTAATAAGGATATCCTGAAACCGAAAGAGTTTATAGGGACAAGGTCTGCGTGTGATGTGGACAATTTCTTGTAGAGGATGGAAAACTACTTCTATGTCAAAGGCATCGTGGATGATGCGGTTAAGATAAACACTGCTTCAATATTTCTTACTGATATTGTGATTTTATGGTGGCGAGGAAGGACCACAGATAAAAGGCAAGGTAAGATTGGGACGTGGCAAAGTTTCAATGTGAGTTAAAGGGATAGTTTTACCCACAATTTGTCGAGGAAGAAGCTCAGACAAAGTTGAAAGAGATAACGCAACGGGGCACAGTAGAGGAGTATGTTCGAGAGTTCAAGGAACTCATGCTCTAAGTTTCAGATGTGACTGAGAAAGAAACATTGCTTGCTTTTCAAAATGGATTAAAGCCTTGGCTCAGACAGGAGGTGGAACAAAGAGGTGTCCAAAAGCTGTCGGAAGCCATGACTGCAACTAAATTCGTGGTCAATCTTGGTCTAGGGAAAGACAAGCTTGGATCTTCCAAGTCTTAGGAAAAGGGCGTACGTAAAAAGGATCACAAGGAAGATAATGATAGCAATGGTATCGACAACAATAGTGGTAATGGGAAACCACGAGTTAGGAAGAAGAAACCCAACTAGAAAAGGGACAAGTTGAAACGTTTTCTCTGCGACAGTCCAAACATGATGAAGAAATGTTCAAAGAAATTCGTGCTTAAGGAAAAGTCAGTAGGTAAGGCCTTGGTACATGGTTCGAACGCAAGGGGTGTGTAATACCCCGAAAATTTTTACAGTAAGATATTATCTTTGATACAGTGAAATAATGAAATAAAGTGAACAAAAAGGGAAATTTTGAGTTATGACAACATTGGGAAGTATATTATGATATATTAATTCAAGAAAGGACTAAATTGTAAAAATGAGAAAAGTTTTGTTGCTTAAGAGTAAATACTCAAAACTTAATGGGTTAAAGTGTAAATATGAAAAAGTTAAAGGACCAATAGTGTAAATATTTTAAGGATGGAATAATCTAGAAACTAAGGAAAATGGATGAATTAGGACCAAATTGAATAGGTGAAGAATTATGAGGGACTAAATTATAATTTTACCAAATTAAGTGATGACTCAAAGATGGAATTTTAAAAGATCATGAAGGGCAAAATGGTCAATTAGAAAGAGAGAGAAATCTAGAAGGTAATGATGATGTTGGAGATATTTTAGATTAATTAAATAAAAAAAATATTAGTTTATAAATATTTTGATTTGATTTTTAAATATTATTTTATTATTTTATTATTATTTTATTTAACATATATAAGGAAAGAAAGATGAAGAATCATCATCATCTTCCCATGCATTCCAACGTATGAAGAGAAAAGAAAGAAATAAACTTTCTTTTCTTTACAATTTGGTCTTTTCCCAAAAATCCACCATTTTCACTTAGAAATTAAAAGAATTTCCATAGCTACCAAGAGGGAAAAATATTAAGGAGACTATGGGGAGTTAGAATATCAAGTTAGATTCAAGAAATAGAAGCTTTAGTTGAGAGAAAATCAAGTTAAAGATTAAAATCAATAGGACAAGGTAAGAACATCAAGATTTCAATATATTTTTAAGTTGATATTATTGAAAAAGCATGGAAATGATGTTAATGTAGAGTCTTCTTATATAAGGTTCTATGTTCTTGATATGTTAGTGAGGGGAAATAAGAGAAAGTGATGGAAAATATTGTAGGGAAAGGAAATAGGGGTGTTATAAACTTCGTAATTAACATTTTACACTAAAACAGTTTTGGACAGCAGCAGTAGTCTAAATTTGAAAAATCACCAAAAATTGTGAAAATAGAATTAGAGGATGAATAAAATATTAAATTAAATCTTATTGAGTCTAATTTTTCATAGATGAAACTGTGTAAGTAATGAAATTTTAAATTATGAGTTATAATAAATTTGTGAGACAAGGTCAGAATTATTTTGGGTTCCCTTGTTCTAACCTTGGAAAATCATTAAAAATTGTATAAAAATATTTGTGGGTTTAAATTTATATATTTAAATTCTTAATGAGTCTATTTGCAATAGAAACAAACAATAGAAACAAACAGGAACATCATCCAAACCCTGTACTAAGAGATAATTAATTTTTAGTGAAGAAAAGTTGAAGCTATCAAACAACAGAAGAGGGACAAATTTGAAGATTTTACTGTACTTATTGGCTAAACTATAAATTCTGAAAATTTTATTGTAGAAATATATCTGAGTCTAGTTTCTAAAACGTCAAGCGGATCTTGATTTAGAATTTTGTAGCTCAAGATATAAATAATTTAGTAACTATGACTCAAGTGGACAGCTTGATATGAACATATAAGTAAATAGTGGAATTATATACATTAAGGATGTGGAATGGAGAGGAGGAGGAAAATAAATATAGATGAATATTCATCTAGCATGCGTTTATATTAAAAATGACTAATTTGTATGTTTTAGGCCTAGGGACTAAATTGAATAAAAGTAAAATTTTAGGGGGTAATTTTGTAAAAATATGAAAATGACCAAATTGAGGGAAATGAATTGTTTATTGTCTAAATTAATAAATTGAATGAAATTATTAATTTAGATCAAGATCGGGTGTAAATCAGGGAAAATGAAAAATAACCAAAATGCCCTTGAAACTTGGTATTTCTGCAATTTAGTCAGGTAAGTTCGTGAAACTTAATTGAGCATGTAAGTATGTTAAGATTGAATGTTGTATTAGTTAGAATGTGGAATATTAGTACATGTATATAATATGAATGATATGAATGCAAGAAACGAACACATGCTCGGAAATATTTGAAAAGGGTTAAATTCCGTATGAATATTGGATTTCGATGGATAAAGATGATTTCCCAAATGGAGTGAGGTCCTGCATTTGTTTCAGAATAGATTTAGCTCGGACGAGTAATCTTATTAACCTCATTATCGAAAGGATTCAACCGGACAGGTAATCCTAATTGAGCCTTTGAGCATATCTTAAAGTCTGGATTTAGCCTAGACTGGTAATCTAGATTGAGCTCTTTATAGTATTTGTCATAGAAAGGATTTAGCCTGGACTGGTAATCCTGACAAACCACTTAGAGCATATGTTCCAGACAGGATTTAGCCTGGACTAGTAATCCTGTTGTATGATATATGGCTCGAAAATGTGCTCTTAGAATAAGTGCTCTAATAGGTACCTCTAAAAAGGAATTGACGGTTTAATGATTTGTACACTTTGTGTGTACTATTGGAGTATCCATCAAAATTTCAATAATTCAATGGGTATAAACTCTTGAAATGAGAAATATGAGTTTAAATGAATTTATATCTCGAATATTCCTGAAATACATGAAAATGATGATACATGATATATAGAAGTATGAAATAATGCTATATGAACATGGAATTTGTTTGATGAATATGTTCATCTATGATTATAGATTTGTACACCTTGAGTGTATTACCCATGTAATCATTGATACTTTAATTGATTTAATGGGTAAAATTCTAATATGAAACAATATGAGTACGAAATGAATTATTACCTGTATATGCCTGAAATATATATAATGATTTGTACATGTTATATGGACACATGGTGTGGAAAGTATATGTACATGGAATTTTATTAATGCTAAGTTCGATATGAATTATTATCGGAATAAATATACATGAAATTCATGGAAATTATGGTACATGAAATATTGATATAATGAAATGAATGATATATGTTTATGAAGAAACGATAAGAGAATGATATGTATCGTGACATGTACATATATGATTATCTTTAATATGTTGATACAAGGAAATTATGTAAGTTAAGACGAGTGTTAAACTCAAGTGTGACATGTCGAGAAAATAAGTATATCAATGTTGAATTTATATAAAGTATGTGCAAGTACACTAACAAGTGTTGTTGCTTGATGCTTAGGCAAGTGCCAAGCTATTGATTGAATGGTAATATGTTTATTTATACGATGCATTAACTGATTATCGGAAGCTCGAATGGGTTGGAAGCTTGTCGGAGCTATATCATACTATCCATTGGTTCTATTAGTAATTTTGGATAATCTGATTCTGGTTATAATGGCATGTATAGGTTATTTTGATTAAATATTTGCCTATATGTGTTTTGGTATTTTGGTATGCATAATTTTCTTTATAATGTTGATGCTCTAAAATGTTTGGTTAGTTTGATTACAAGTTGGGCAAGAAATGAGACTAGGAAAAATGGCCTATTTCATCCACATAGGCAGAGACGGGTGTATGTCTCAGTCGTGTGTGATACACGACCAGATGACACGGCCGTGTGATCTCTACAGTGCTGAAAAATTTTAAATATTTCTGAAAAATTTTCTGAGTTTTCGGCTTAGTCCCGATAAATATTTAGGGGCTTGATGGCTCACATAAAGGACATTATGATTAAATTTGATTGATTTTAGGTATGAATATTATATGAAGTGAATTTTTTGTTAAATGATCTATAAATTCTAGTAATGCTCTGAAACCCTATTCTGGCGATGAATATGGGTTAAGGGTGTTATAGGGTGTCAAAGCCAAGGAGGCCGAAAGTGAGAAGAAGCCAGTGGAGTGCTTATTATGTCATGATCTGCATAGGTTGCAGAAGTGTTCAAGGAAGTCTGTCATCGAAAGGGATGATGGAGCAAACAAGGAGCCCAAAAAGCTTGGTTTAAGCAAAGGAAAAGTCGAAGTCAAGAGGGCAAAGAGGAGCAAGGAGAAGTAAGTAAAGTTTTTCTTGTGCCGTGGTTCGCATGAGTTGCGGAATTGTCCAAAGCTAGCAGTAGTCAAAGGAAAGGAATTGTCTGAGCTTGATGAGTCATTGGAGGGGTTTCCACCCAAGGAAGAGGTAAGTTGTCATCGAACTTAGCGGAAAAAGTTACGATGAAAACAGTGAAGCTGGGACCAATGAGGCTCAATTTGAGTGAAACATGGAGTTGGCTGAGTCATTGACAAGGCTTCCACCTATGGGAGAGGTGGGTGGTGCATCAGATGTAACATCCCTAACCCTTTACCAACATCAGAATAGGATTACGGAGCATTACCGGTCACTATAGTTTTTATCACGAATCATATAAAATTAATCATTACAAAGTTCAGTAATTTATCTTATTGACTCTTAAACGGACATTCGGGGCCCAATGAGGATATTAGAAATAAATCGAGATCTAAACAGAAGCTTATAAAATTTTCTTTAATGAACAGTACCACATGCCCGTGTGGTTTCGAGACACGCCCGTGTGAACTTAAGACACGCCCGTGTTGTCACCCCGTGTGACTCATACGACTTGGACACATCTATGTCTTCTACTCGTGTACCTCTCTAACTTGTTGCTCATGAATAAACTAGTTTTACATAGCCAAGACATACGCCCGTGTGCTTAGCTCGTGTAGATTTATTTTCAATTTGAATTTAGTGCAGTTTTCACACGGCCAGGCACATGCCTATATACTGTGGCCGTGTGCTTCACACGGCTGAGACACACGCCCGTGTCTCTAACCGTGTGGCCATACCTGAGCATTCTGTTTGCCAAATTTTAGATGCAGGGGACACACGGTTTACTTACATGCCTGTGTAAGGACTGTGTGTCTCACACGGTCTGATCACACACCCGTGTGCCAGGCCATGTGGACTCAAAATGAACCTTATAGTCCAAGTTTACCAACCCTGCAAACTTTAATAACAAGCAACTTAAAATTCAATCTTTCAACCAATCCAAAACATGAATAAATACATCCATTTCATGTTAAAATCATCAATGTTACGGTCCAACTTAAGTGTTTAGTAAGTGTTTAACATAAACTTCCAGACAGTGTACTTTGGTACTAACTGAATCAATTCAAAATAAACTATATAAATTACCATATTATATACATAAACTTTGCATTCATGGGATAACCATTCTCATTCTTACACTATTAACATTCACATTCAAAACGATTTCCAAAAGACAACCTAGGTACATGCCGTTTCTCAAAATAAAATATATCACCAAGTATTTGAGTTCGAGCTTCGCTTGGATGCTAAGTTGTTAGTCGCTTTTGTACCTAACCTGTGCACGGAAACAAACCGTACGCTGAGTATACACTCAGTGGTATTTCTATAAACCAACACTTAAACATTTATTAACACAAAATGCATTTAAGCTATTAACTTCAAATCTAATAGCTTTACTTATACTCAAAGTTCTTTCTCAATGAAACATGCAGTTCCATAATATATCAATCAATAACAATAGGTTTTCAGTACAGTAGCACAGTCATTCAATAGTCCAGTACAGTAATTTACCCCTATTAACATAACTCGGACCTTGGTGGATACACGGATCTAACCAACACACCAGTACGGCACATTGTGCCTTATCGGCATTGCCGAAGAAAACAGTAGCAGTACGGTACATAGTACCTCATCAGATTAAACCGAAGTAACAGAAATATTACGACACACAAAGTGCCTCATCGACACAAAGTCAAAACAACAGTACGACACTATTAGTGCCTCATCGATTCAGGGTCAAAGTATCCCTGTACACTTCCAATCCTATGGCATGCCAATTATATCTAACCTAGCCCGACACTGTAAATAGGGTATTTATTTCATTTAAATTTTCAAATAACAATCAATATACATTTCAATTTAGATATTCACAACTCAAATCAATTCAATACAATAATAACAATCCTTACCTCTATACCACTTACCATATATATATATAATGAATGCAAAAATAATTATTAAGTTGGTTTATAGAAATGCAAACCGTAAATTTTTCGGATTACTCCCCGTCAACTTTCTCTTTTCCTTTCTTTGTCGATGTCTCCGGTACTACGTTAGTTACGAAAATTAAACAATTTATACTATTAATATAATAACAATTTACAATAAATAAGTAAATTCCTATTCAATTCAAACCTCAATTTTCAATTTAATCCTAATTAAGACTTTACTTTTATCACTCAATTCATACTTACTATTCAATTTCCTATCATATTCACCTTAAACATTAGATATCCATGCTAAAACCCTAGTTTCAAGTTTCTTTCAATTTAGTCCCTCAAACATAAAACTTATAGCTTCCTTTACAATTTAATCCCTTAATTAATTCTAACTTGATATTTATTCAATTAAATCCCTAATTTAACAATTTGTTCAACATAAACCATGTCTACAAATCTCCTAACTTTCAAAATTTCCGCTTACATCAAGTAATATTTGTCTCTAGAACTTCGAAAATATCAAAATTATAAAGAAAGGGACTTAATTGACTTACCAAATTAAACTTCAAGCTTCAAAACCCTAATTTTTCCTTTTTCTTTTCTCCTTTCTTTCCTCCCAATTCCTTCTTTGTTTCGTTTCTATTCTTTTTCTTTTTCTTTGTTTATTTCTTTTATTTTCTTTTATGTTTTATTATATTATTAAATTATTATATTATATTAATATATTAATATATTAATTTATTAAATACTAAGTATATAATATATTTATATTATACATACACATGGAATAATATTTTCCATACATTTGGCACTATTCCCTTTTATGGGTTATTTGCTAATTTAGTCCCTTCAATTTTCTTTAGTCTATAATTAAACTTTTGCACTATATTCAATCTAGTCCCTACACTAAATTAACCTTAATTCAAGCTAATTTACTTAACTAAAATCTAATTAATCACTCAACTAGCTTCGTCAATATTTCTAGTAAATATTACGAACCCGATTTTCTAAAATAGTAAGCCGGAAACACGATTTTTGATATCTTTAAATTTCAGGTCATTGCATGAGACTTCAAGGAAAACGAAATGATGTAAGTTGGACAGTTGACCAGAGTAAATGTAACGAGTAGGACGGTTCAAGTTAAGAAGTAACGTAAGTCGAGGCAAAAGTCCCGAAGGAAGGGAAAAGCTAAGGCGTCGAGACGAGATCGAGGCAAATTGAGTCAGTGCTATTCGGAAGTAGCAACGAGGGTGTTGCGAGAATAGCTGGGGGAGAATGTCACGGGCCGTAGTTTAAAAACCGTGACCATCGCACTAAATGCATTCGATAGAGGTCTATTGTGTAGATGGGGGATCATTTGGCCTACAAGAATTGGCCCGATTTGGTAACTATTGGAGAAGCCTGTCAGATTGAAGCCTGGTTGGCACGATAATGAAGATATAGTAACTTAGGCTATTTTGATAACTAATCTTAGAAGATTGATAGAATCATATCTTGTAAAGATTAGATTAGATTTGATAAGGCATATCTTGTAAATCCCTAAAATCAAGGGATATATTTAATCTCATCCGTCGATGTAAATGTATTTTGACCTTCGATTTTGGGGGAGCTCAACTATAAATAGAGAGACTCCCCCTCATTTGTACACACTCCATTCATTGTTTCATTCTTCTTTGTGAATAAGAGAATCATAACACCCCTTACCCGTATTCAACGCCGGAACAGGGTACGAGGCATTATCGGACTTATAACACAAACAATCATACAATTCTGAGTCACAAATTTGCGTCCAAATTAAAATCATTCACATTTAACCATAAAGTCCCTAATACGGGCTTAGGAGGCCCAAAACATGCTTTGGAAGTGGTCTGGGACTAAACCGAGAACTTTAGAAATTTTTACGAAACTTAGAAAAAAATTTCACTAAACAGAGGTCACACACCCGTGTGGATATGGGACACGCATGTGTGGGCAGATTGTGTGGTCACAAGAATATAGAGAGCATTTACTCAAACACCTTGTGTGCGTTCTTTTTATTGTTATTTTGTTATTTCTTTTTGGCATAAATCGCTTTCGCTATGCAAATTGGTGCCTTAGAGGAGTTCTTAAGGAATCCTCACTTAAGTAAAGGCTTACTTAGGTGAGCTTGGACGAATGGATCGCCTAATGCAGCACGGATCGCGAGACGAAAAATTTAGCCCTGTGACACTAGATGGAGGATGCCTCGGTGGATGTCGAAAATGTTGTGGCACTGGATCGACAATGAGTAGATCTACCCGAGTAATGATACTTGGCCCTAGTATCGGAGATATTATTAACTCTTGAATTCCCATTCTCTTCTTAAGGCAGTGACGGTTCTCTTTCCTTGATCAATTAAAATAGTTTTTTTTTTCTATTTGAAGAATAAAAGAGAGACGTTACCGTTTGTTTGCTAGTGATGGAAATTAGGTGCGGATTGATAGGGAAAAGATGATTTTAATTTTGTTGAAGTTTAGAGAATTGCTTCTACTTTTCAATTTTGTTTTAATGGTTATCAAATTGTTTATTTGTTTAATTTCTCTTTCCTCGAATGAAATAATATAGTCAGCTTACTTAAAAAAAGAAGAAGAAAAGGTTGCAAAATACTCTGAATTTATATAAAATAAATTAAGAGAAAATCTAGTCATATCATTTTAAAAAGGTTGAGCTTTAGCTTTTATTAAAACTGTTTAGGCTTCGTTGGGAAAGGCATATCTCGATGAGAGTGATTGACGCGTGCCATAAGGGATGTAAATCTAACATTCTACGAAGGAATATCCGTTTCAAAAAGGAAACAGGCAGGTGCTCGATAATCATTCCGCTCTTTTCGCAATGGTACTTATGTAAATAAACATATAATCCAATGGCTGCTCCGTAAATAAAACATTCAACACCCAGTTATTAGGTAAGGACATTTTAGGAACCCAAAAGTACAAGGATCAAGGAACGGTTATCAAAACAAAGAACGAATCATACGAAAGCCACATATCGTATTGACGACTGGCAGTTTCTGAGAGGCTTGAAAAAGGCTTGCATTTAATATCAATGTAAAGGAGTACAGCTAAATTACAACTAGCATTTGACACGTCAACACGATTACAATTTGAGCAACCACGCTTTAAGTGCTATGCTTCGTAATTGTACTCCGCCAGGATGATTCGAAATCGGAGATAAATCAACCTGTTGGTTGCATGCAATAACAATATTATTTGAAGAGATAATTATGAATTTTGAATATGAATTATAAAATAAATAGGTATAATATAAGAAAATTATAATTTAAAATTTTTTATTTATTTTTAAAAGTGAATATATAGTACATTGATAATATATATATATAAATGCTTTTTAAATTTAATAATATTAAAAAATAATATCTTTATTTCTTATTTGGATCTTGAATATTTTAGTTTAATATGAAGATATATATTTATAATCTATAATCTTTAAACAAAAAATATATACTTTCTAAACCTAATATATAATCAGAATATTTTGGTTTTTATAAGGCGAATTTAGAGGCGGGCCAAAAATCTGTCAAATTTCTTTTTAAGGCTGTTTGAATTTTTAAATTTTTTAATTTTAATATTAAATGTAGTATCTAAAAAGAAAATTGGTATTTTTATAATTTTACCAAAAATTCTCACTATATTTGCTAAATAATAAAACTTATTAAAATAAATTTGTTAAAATTAAAATATGTTATATATTTTTTTAAGAGAGAGAATAGGAGAAGTGAAGGAAATCAAATTACTAACATATTCTTCTTAATATATATATATTTGTCTAAAACAGTATCATTGAGTCTAATTACATCAACTCAATAAGGATGTAAATAATACTAGAAATTCTATTAAATGTGTATGTACGTGGAAATTATAAATTTAGAATAAAATATATTTTTAAAAATAATATACAATAAATAATAAAATGTATGGTTTAAAATTTATTAATAATAACACATGAAATATATACGATGTTAAAATAAAAAAAAATTAGATTAAACTTGTTTATCATGATATTGTCATTAATCTTAAGTCGAGGTCGAGTTAATTTGTTATACCAACTCAATTAAATACATTAATATATATATACAATTGATGGAGATAATAAACTGTGCATTATAAAAATTGAAATGTATGAAAATATTAAAATTAGTTCAGTGGTAAATTAAATGTTTTACTAATACAATTAGTTTGAGTTCAGATCTCATCATAGGCATACTTTTATTGGTTTTTAAAATAAAAAGACTAAATTACTCTCGAACAATATTACTTATTTTAATTATGGAAAGACATTTTTATAATTTTCTAATGGATATGTAACCTGGTTGAGACCAACTCAATAAAACACTTAATAAATAGTATAAATTATAAAATACACATATAAAAATAATTAAAATATAATATAATAAAAATATTATAAAATATAAATATATATATAATAAATCAAAATTCATATAATATAAATTATTATCATATCAAAATTTATAACAATATAACACATCAAAAGCAATTACAACATAAAAAACTACATAAATATATATAAATTGGTTTTTTATCCCCTACGATCCATGGTTTGGTTGAATATATTAGTTAAAACATTTTTAATATATTTGTTAATAATTTGCAACAATAATCTTTTAAAAATGTTATGATTAAAAAATTAAAAACATAATAATATAAATATATAATTTGTACAATTTTTATAGTTTCTAAAATAATATAAATTTATAATCAATATAAATTAAGAAACAAAAAGAAATTAATATTTAAAATAAATTTGAATTAATACATAAAATAATTTTTTGTAATAATTTATATTTAAATTTATAAAGAAAATTATTTTAAAATATTTTTTAAAAAAGTTATTCCATAATTTGAATTTAAAAATTGTAACACCTCTAACCTGTATATGTCGCTAGAATAAGGTTACGAGGCATTACCGATCAAAGCACAACATATAATATACATTTCTCATACATGATTCAATTTCACGTAAATATCAATCTAACATAATCACATTGTCCCTTATAAGGCTCTACGAGACCTTAAAACTTGTTTGGAAGAGGTTCGAGACTAAACCGATAACATTTGAAAAATTTGGGAAACTACTAAAATTTTCATGCATACAAGTTTCACACGCCCGTGTGAACCGGCCGTGTGACACCAGACACACCCATGTCTCAAACCGTGTGAAAACAGGGCATACATACTGACTTGCACCACACGGCTGAAGACACGCCTGTGTGCCATGGCCGTGGAAAATCTGGAGGGGTTACTAATTTGGATCACACGGCTGGCCACACGCCCATGTGCCAACCCGTGTGTCACACACGGCCAGTAGACACGCCCGTGTGTCTAGACCATGCCAAACCTGTAGGGTATACTAACTTAATTTGAAAGACCACCCCAGGAGACACACGGCCGTGTAACATGACCGTGTATCGCACACAACTGAGACACACGTCCTTGTCTTTGCCCGTGTAGACAAAAATAGGCTAATTGCAAAGCTAATTTGCCACCCTTTTCTCATGCATACCTAGCAATCAAAATGGTACCATTTCAAATACATTTATAGGCAACCAAAATATCCATTTCAATACAAATTATAAGTCATTTCAAAATCAAGCATTCATATACTCAAATCAATACCATTTGTACATTCAAACGCATACCAACTAGCATGATCCATTCCTCATTACTCACCTATTCAATCATATACCGAAGTACGTATCATACTTATCAATACAACCTATTTCAATATGTATTTTTACTACCATCAATCTCACACAAAGCTTGACTCATAAATCATCTATTAGCCATTCATTTATTAAGTCCAAATTCATGCTTTTCATAAGTAAATACTTATCATATACCAATTGACCCAAATTATCATCTTGAACCATCACTAACCATACCAAATTATGCCATTACACAAGGCAAATTACACATCAAACATAAGTCATTAATAAGCCACATCACCAAAACCTTTATCAAAAAGACTCAAGCCTATACATGTCATATAACCAAGTCACAAGTGTATAAATACCGAAATAAAAAACCGGATAGTGTGATGCGATCTCCGCCGACTTCTAACCCGAACGAACGTCCGAATCACTATAAAACATAGAAAAATAACACAAAGTAAGCTATAAAGCTTAGTAAGCTCATATGGTAATAAACTCATATTATTAAATAACTGCATTTAAAACCATTATTCAAAACATCATATAATTCATATGATTGCACCATTCTATCTCGAATTCATGCACATAGTTAATCATGATTTTCATGAGTTTATTCATTCAAAACACATATGTTTTGAATACTTCTTGTCAATTCATTCACATCTTCATATGCATAAGCAATTATATATATAAACTTTATTCAATTCAATTTACATCACCTTTTCTTTAGCCAAGTGAATTATGTGAAATATCATCAAATACGGTGTTTCGCACACTATGTGCCATATGTATATTTCGTTAAAACAACTATAACTCATATCTCACATATCATTCAATTTATAACTCATTATAGCCAAATAAACACATTTTGGCATGAAACATACTTATACATAAGTCTTTCTCATTTCATATACATGATACACTAAGAACTTATCAAATTACCTTCATTTGATTCTCATACAGGTTCTGTACGTACCTGTATCACTTAATTCGATTGTACTTTCATTCTCATCTTGACTTTGCCTTTGAACCATTTGGAATCGTTAAGGATACTCGAAAATCACAATAGCTCATACAATGTCATATCCCGGATATGGTCTTACATGTTATCACATATCGATGCCACTATCCCAGACAGGGTCTTATACAAAATCATATAACGATGCCAATGTCCCAGACAAGGTCTTACACGAAATCACAATACAATGCCAATGTCTCAGACATGGTCTTACATGTAATCACATCTCGATAATACTAATGTCATGACATTTGTATCCTATACTATTCCTAAGATTCATACGGGACTTTCGGATATCATAACTTCGTCGATTCTTGCTCGTATTCATGACCATTCATCATTCAATTCAATTCAATAATAATTAAGCATTTATAACACAATTTAAATACATTTATTAGCATACGAACTTACCTCATTCGTTGTAACGATGAATTAGGTCGACTAATCCGATACTTTGTTTTCCCCTGTTTTAGTTTCGAATCTCATTTTTCTCAATCTATATAATAAAAAAATTTACTTATTTAATCATTAATTCATTCAATTTAACACAATTTATATATTTTGGAAAAATTACACTTTTACCCCTATTATTTCACATTTTTACAATTTAGTCCTTACACATAAAATCACAATTTCATGAAATTTAACACAAACCCAAGCTAGCCGAATTTTCCATATATTACTATCAGCCCATATTTTTCATTTATTCACACTTTTAACCACCACATTTCACATTGTCTCAATTTAGCCCCTTTTGCCAATTTCTCTAAAAATCACTTTATAAAACTTGTGTATCTAACAACAAGATTTCATATTTCATCATCAAACATCAAAGGATACATATATTCTTCATTGGCAACTTGAAAAATCTTTAACATTTTGAAATCGGAGATACGAGCTAGCTAGATTAAGCTGCAACGATCTCAAAAACGTAACAATTATTAAAAACGAGACAAAAACTAACCTTCAATTGAGCATCAACATGGCCTAACCCTAGCAAGCTTTCTTCCATGGTTTTTAATTTCCATATTCGGTGGTGATGAATGAATAAAGATGATAATTTGGCTTTGTTTTCATTATTAACCATTTTACCATTTTAACCTTTAATAACATTTAAAATTTCCATTATACCAAGCCATCACATTCCACTAACTCAATAATGGATTAATTTCTATGTAAGGACCTCCTACTTTAAATTATATAGCATTTAAACACTTTTAGATAATAGAACTCCACTTTTACACTTTACGCGATTTAGTCCTTTTTACCGAATTAATCTTTTAAACAGTAAAATTTCTTTACGAAATTTTCACACGAACATTCTATCATACTGTAAACCTTGATAAAATAATAAAATAAATATTTTAGCTTCGGGTTGTGGTCTCGAAACCACTATTCCGATTAACCCTAAAAATAGGCTGTTACAAAAATAGTTTTTAATATGTTTTAAAAAATTTTAAAATTATTTTCTCATATTTTTAGAAATAATTTTTTTTAGAAAACCTTATTTCTAAATAACTCATTTTACCTTATTTTTTAAATAAGCAATTTCTAATTAAAATAAAAACATTTAAAAACAATTTTCTAAAAAATAATTATTAATGATAACTAAGGTTAATATTTACGGAGGTACTTGAACTTGGCAACTTATATTTACTTAGTACTTAAACTTATTTTTGGACCTAACTAGTACATGAACTAGGAAACCATAAGTTGTTGGATAAATCCGGTTAAGAAAATAGTTATTTAGTTATAGCGGAAGTTTAAATTTTTTATTGAAATCGAGTTGTGATATTTATAGCAATAAACCTAAACCAAAAATATATTTGTGTTTTATGCGAGGTAGACTCAAGTCGATCATGGCTTTCAACCGAACGAATGATCTGCCATAAATTGATATGGTATATTAAGTCCTTTTTTACAATTAATGAGCTTGTATTTAAGCCTTTTATAGTTTTACTTTGTGATTTTTAATAGTTATTAGATTTTCACCTTTGTATTCAGTTTTGCGTTTTTAATGTGCTTTGTGACCAAAATGGAAAATTCTTACCTTTCAGAATTTAACGATTAATTTTAGCTTGTGAAGGAAGTGATTACGATAATAACATGAAAAAGTCTTGATGTTGTCCTTAAGGTCGTGACACCAAACCATTGGTGTCGCAACACTAGAGCTATCTGTCACCCTAGGAGTTTGAATTTCAAGAACTAACACATAGCAGGTGAACCGGTGACAAATTCACGACATTGAGAGCACAGAGTCGCGACATCAAGCATTAAAGTCACAAGAATGTGTTGCTAAAGTCGTGACATCAAGGGCAATCACCACTGCTAAAGCATCCCAGTTGTTCAAGGAGCCAAAGTCACGACACTGATGCCACTAGGAAAATTTGGGAGGATGTTGTTGGCAAGGTCGCAGCACCAATGTTTGGGTGTCACGACATCGAGGCTCAACAGGCTAAAATCTGTAAGTACCTTCAAATTCAATCACACAACACCGTAACATGTCTTCTAAAATCTAAATCACCCGTTCTGATTGACCATCAGTTTGAGGGTGGAATGCAATACTAAAATACGACTGAGTACCCAATGCTTCTTGTAACTTATGCCAAAATCGAGATGTAAATCGAGGATCTCTATCAGAAATAATAGAAATCGGTACACCATGCAATCTAACAATTTCAGAGACATACAATTCGGCTAATTTATCCAATAAAAAGTCCATACGTACCGGTATGAAATGTGTCGACTTTGTTAATCGGTCAATAACTTCCCAAATGACATCTTTCTTTCTTGGTGACATAGGCAATCCCATTACAAAAACCATGGTAATCCTTTCCCATTTCCACTCCGGTATATTGATTGGTTGTAATAACCCTGAAGGCACCTGGTGCTCAGCTTTCACTTATTGACATATATTAAACATTTGGCTACGAATTCAGAAATATCACTTTTCATTTCTGGCCACAAATACATCTTTTTAAAATCATTATACATTTTATTATTATAGGGATGAACTAACATTGAACCATTATGAGCTTCATACAAAATCTTCTGTACCAGTTCTGAGTTCTTTGGAACACATATTCTATTTTTAAACAATAAGCAATCATCAGGCCAAATTTGAAACTCTGAATCAGAATTCTTTTGACATTTCTCCCGTTTAACTTGCAACTCATTGTCATTCTTCTGTGCTTCATAGATTTGTTGTATAAATGTTGGTCTAGCTTTCAATTCAGCTACGACCGAACCATCATCTGAACAATATAACCGGGTGTTCATTGCTCTTAAAGTAAACAAAGATTTCCTGCTCAGTGCATCTGCCACAATATTGGCCTTTCCCAGATGATAGTCAATAATTAAATCATAATCCTTTATTAACTCGAGCCACATGTGTTGCCTCAAATTCAAGTCTTTCTGTGTCATTAAATACTTCAGGCTTTTATGGTCAGTATAAATATGACATTTTTCACCATATAAATAATGCCGCTATATTTTCAATACAAACACTATGGTTGCCAGTTCAAGATTATGTATCGGGTAATTTCTTTCATGTGGTTTACGTTGTCTTGAAGCATAGGCAACCATTTTACCTTCTTGCATCAAAACACAACCTAAACCATTTAAAGATGCATCACTGTAAATTACAAATTCCTTACCCGATTCAGGTTGTACCAATACAGGTGCTTCAGTCAACAAAGTCTTCAGTCTATTAAAACTCTGCTGACACTTATCATTCCACTCGAATTTTACATCTTTCTGCAATAAACGAGTTATCGAAGAAGCAATCATTGAAAATCCTTTAACAAACCTCTGATAATATCCGGCTAAGCCTAGAAAACTTCTGACCTCTGACACGCTCTTTGGTGGACTCCAATTAAAAATTACTGAAATTTTGCTCGGGTCAACCCTGATGTCTTCAACAGATACAATGTGACCAAGAAAGCTGACTTCTCGTAGCCAAAATTTGCATTTACTAAACTTGGCATACAATTATTTTTCCCGTAAAGTTTTCAACACAATCCTCAAATGTTCAGCATGTTCATCTTCACTTCGTGAATAAACTAAAATATCATCTATGAATACCACGACAAACCTGTCTAGGTACGGTCTAAAAATCATGTTCATTAAATCCATAAACACTACTGGTGTATTTGTTAATCCAAATGGCATCACCAAGAATTCGTAATGATCATATCTAGTTCTGAAAGTTGTCTTTGGAACATCTGAATCCTTCACCCAGAGCTAGTAATAACCCGAATAAAGATCAATCTTTGAAAATACAGTAGCTCTCTTCAACTGATCAAATAAGTCATCAATTCGAGGCAGCGGATATTTATTCTTTATAGTGACTTTGTTGAGTTGCCGGTAATCAATACACAACCTCAAAGATCCATCTTTCTTCTTAACAAATAACACCGGAGCACCCTATGGTGAGAAACTAGGTCGAGCAAAACCCCTATCAATTAATTCTTGTAACTGCGTCTTCAACTCTTTCAACTCGGCAGGACCATTCGATAAGGTGATATCGATATTGGTGTTGTTCCCGAAATTAGATCTATAGAGAATTACACTTCTCTGACAGGTGGTAAACCAGGCAATTCTTCTGGAAACACGTTTGGAAACTCACATACAACTGGCACAGATTGAATTTTTGACTCGGTTACCTTAGTATTGAACACATGCAAGATAATCATCATATCCCTTATTCATACATTTCTGTGCTACTATTACTGAAATCATATTAAATAATCCATCTAGCTTGTCAGATTCAACATGAAGTAACTCACTATCTTGACATTTTAACACAATATACTTCTGCTTACAATTAACCACTGCATCATGTTGGGTTAACCAATCCATTCCCAATATCACATTGAATTCATCAAAAGGCAATAGCATTAAATCAACTAAGAAACATTTACCCTTTACCATAAGTGGACAGTTTTTATAAATTTTATCCACTTTTGCACATTGACCCAAAGGATTTGAAACTTCCACCACAAATTCAGTGAATTCAACAGGTAAATTTTTAACATTTACTAAATTTGTGCATATATACAAGTGCGTGGAACCAGGATCAACTAATGCAGTAATATCAGTATCTAATAAAGAAAAAGTACTAGTAATGGCATCTGGTGTTGAAGCCTCTTCTCGGGCTCGTATGGCATATATTCTTGCAGGAGCTCGAGCTTCAAATTTAGCATTTAAATCTTTTGTAAAGCTTCGGCTACCACTAACATTTTCGGGATGTCTAGGTGGTTTGCCCCTTGAAGCAGTGCTACCTGGTTTTGAAGTCTGTTCAACATCTCTTTCAACTATTTCCGGACAATCATTCAAGAGGTGATCAAATGAACTACATTTATAACATGCACCGGTTTTCATTTGACATTCCCCATAATGAAATTTGTTACAATGTTTACATTTTGGCTTCGTGTTTCTCACACTTCCAACACTAGTCACTAACAGTGACGATGACCTGGGATTAGGGCGTTGTGAACCACGCTATTTACCAGTGTACCCAGCTGAAGAAGTAGATCCTTCTTGATACATCTTTAATTTCTTTGAAGAAAATGATTGAGACCTACCAATAGGTCTTTTCCCAGAGGATTGGGCTTCTCTGTTTGCTTTCTTCTTTTCTTTACTTAGCTCTTCAGCTTTCTTTTCACGACCAGCAAGTGCTGCAAACTCTCTTATTTCTAAAATACCAATCAGTAATTTTATATTTTCATTTAATCCTTCCTCAAAACGTTTACACATTTCTACCTCTGTTTGAATCTATTCACTAGCATATTGGTTTAATCCAACAAACTCCCTTTCATATTCTGTAACGGTCTTGTTCCCTTACTTTAATTCTAAAATTTCTTTCCTTTTTTGATCTAGGAATCTTTGACTAATATATTTCTTTCTGAATTCAGATTGAAAGAATTCCCAAGTAATATTTTCTTTTGAAACCACTGAACTTACAGTTTTCCACCAGTGATAAGCCGTGTCTTTTAACAAAGATACAGAACATTTCAAGCATTCAGCTGGAGTACATGATAATTCGTCTAACACTCGAGTAGTATTTTCTAGCCAAAATTCAGCTTTTTCCAGATCATCATCAATTATAGCTCTAAATTCCTTAGCTCCATATTTTCTGAGTTTATGTATTGGAGCCTTACCAATTCTAACAATTTCAGTACCCGATGGTCTCTCAAGAATAGTCTGAGCATTTGGTAGGGAGGTTGTGATTGAGAAACAGCAGAATTTCTTCTCAAATATTCAGGAAACCATTTATCCAACATTTCAAAGAAAACCTCTTTAGCATATTCACTTCGGCCCTTTGATTCAGAGCTTCTATTACTTCTACCATATGTAGCTCGTCGTACGGAAGCTTGAGAAGCACTCTCAGCTTCCTCAGCTTCTACTCTTGCTCAGTTGGAAGACATTTACTATATGAAAAACACATTTAAAATGGTTAGGAGATATCACACTATCATCAATTATATAATGGCATGTATAACTAAATTCACACTTTCTGCGTTAGTCTGAGAATTGGCTAACTCGTAGCTCTGATACCACTAAATGTAACCCCTAACCCGTATCCGTTACCGAAATAGGGTTATGAGGCATTACCAAACTTATACATTAGCATTTGTACAAAACCGAGTCATAAATTTGCATTCCAAATCAAAACCTTTCAAATTTCATCAAAAAGTCCCTAATTTGGGCCTACGGGGCCCAATACATGCTTTGGAAGTGGTTTGGGACTAAACTGGTAACTTTGGAAATTTTTCCTTGAAGATAGGGGCACACACCCGTGTGGCTTGGGACATGACCGTGTGGCCAGCCCGTGGGGATCCCATGGCCATGTGGCTAGCCCATGTGGAATTTTGACTTGTAATTTCTTAAGTACCAAAGGGGCATACGGCCTGGGCACACGCCCATGTGGCTAGGCCGTGTGGTAAACTGATTTTTTACCATTTTTAAGCCATTTTCACATGATTTTGACACACGACCATGCTTGAAACCCGTGTCTTTCACACGGCCGTGTCTTTTGTCTGTGTACTATCCTGACTTTACATTTAAAATGCAAGGGACACACGGTCATTTCACAGGCTCGTGGGCTTACCGTGTGTTACAAACAGCCTAGACACACACCCGTGTGTCATATCTGTGTGGACGAAATAAGGCCATTCCTAGCCTCACTTCTCACCTCAAACCAAATCATTTACTTGCATGAAAACTTACAAGTATACACCAACCAATTCAACCAATTACCATTATACAAATCAACATGTTTCTATAATAATTCACAGCATATCCATCTCAAACCTGCATTACTAACCACTTTTATGACTTAATTACAACCCAAAATATTAATTTATCATTTGGCCATAAAAGCTTATACATGCCATTATATCAAAATAGGTTTATCATTTTTACCAAAATGAAAAGGTTAATAGTGTGATGATAGCTCCGACACAATTCCAAACTTCACGAGCCTTGAGCACTATAAAACAGGGAAAATAAACTTAGTAAGCATTAATGCTTAGTAAGTTCATATAGCCAAAATACACTTACCATTTATGTTCATCAAGTAATTTATACATTAAGTAATATGTCCATTAACTTATTCAATTAGCAAAGAAGGCTTATACACAATCATTCAACCAATTGATTAGTTTCAAAAATATTAAAATACATAGGTGAGCTCATCATACCATTTCTCTTAATATTACTATGTATGTCGTTATCGCTGAATTATTGAATTTTTAATGGACCTTTCCTTTTCCAGTTGTACACTTGAGGTGTAAATTCCTTTCCAAGTGGTACACACAAAGTATACATTTCCTTTTCATATAGTATACATTAAGTATACCTAACCTTTCCAAGAGTACACATAAAGTGTACATAACCTTTTCAAGTTGTACCATTTGGGTACATAAGTCCTTTTCAAGTATTACCCTTTTGGGATACATTTCCTTTTCATAATGAGATCGAAAGATTATCCTTTAGGGACAACCTTTATTGCAACATATGCAAGATCTCATATTCACAGTAATCACCTGTCCAATCGGAAATCAATATTCAAACGGATTCATATAATATTTCATCATTTACATGTAAATCACAAGTTAATATTGGTTTATTTTAGGTACATACCAATTATAAATTATGATACACATAATTCAACAATCAATTCAACACATTTACATGCTTAATTTAATTATACGAACTACCTTGACAATTGATCGTATCTACTAATCCGAAACTTTTTCTTTCCCTCGATCTTTTTCTTTGTTCAACACTTCCGGATCAAATCAAGCTTGAGGAATTTCATTTCTCTCTCCTAGGGTTTCCATATATTTTATGAAGAAAAAGATTATATAAAATGGGTTTAATTCTATTTAATCATTTATCATACTTTATTTAATTCAATTTCCAATTTAAT
This sequence comes from Gossypium hirsutum, assembly GCF_007990345.1. Taxonomy (NCBI): domain Eukaryota; kingdom Viridiplantae; phylum Streptophyta; class Magnoliopsida; order Malvales; family Malvaceae; genus Gossypium; species Gossypium hirsutum. Next base: position 102,218,619 of record NC_053425.1, on the reverse strand, counting down.
CCTTAACCTTTTTCAATTTTTACATGGATGACTCATTAAAAATATCTACATATTTTTCATCAATGGTCTAATTGCCATATAAGGACTTCTCACTTTTAATTTTATAGCTATTTGATCCTTATAACTACTAGAATTCAACTTTGACATTTTATTCAGTTTAGTCCTTTTTGCAATTAGACACATATTTAATAAAATTTTTCTATAAAAATTTTCATGCAATATTCCTATCATAATACCTATTATTTTATGAAATTTAAATAATTTCATTTTTCAGACTCGGATTTGTGGTCTCGAAATCACTATTCCAATTTCACTGAAATTGGGTTGTTACAATAGCAACTTGTCTGTCCATATACTCTAGAGGTATATTAAAAATTCTTACCCAAAACTGAGCAAGGTTGAAGGCATAAGACTCCACATTTATGTCTTTGACATAGGGTGCCATAGTAAATTAGACATTGGTCGAACAACCAAAGAGAAAGATTCAGTATCATCTTCTTATCTTCCATGTTGCCAAACTTTACCAAAATTGCACATTCTTCTAAGGCCACGAAATTAACGTCCTCTTTAGTAAACCAAAGTGGCTTAAACACCCGATACATCGCTTCTCTATTAACTTTCTCCCCTGACATTATTTTCCCAATAGCCCATGCTTCAAAACCCTGGGGTTATTAGAACTCACTTTAGTGTTGACGACCCTTGTAGCTTCTTCCTCTGAGAAATTTAACTTCTCTAAAAGTTTGTTGATGTCCTCTACCATTCTAACGCCCACATATACATTAAGAAGAGATGGAGAAGCACAATCTAAACCAACGTATCAAAAGCAACCACAAAGGCACCAAGAATTCTACGAAGAAACAAAATGAGGAAAACAAAACACAACAGCAACCAGAGGTACCTAGGAAACTGTAATAGCCTAGTTTAGACCCTAGTCGAAATAGTGGTTTGGGATGAAAAATCCGAGTTAGAAAAATATTTTAATATTATTTTCTGTGTTTACAACATGATATGTGATATGTGTGAAAATTTCATGTGAAAATTTTATCGTTTGTGTGCTCGATTTTATAAAAGGACTTAATCGCATAAAATGTAAAAGTGGCTAGCTATTTGTTAAAGCGCTACATTGTTATGTCTTAATAAATATGAGGTTCTTATGATGTAATTAGACCATGGTTTTAATGAATGGACATAGATGGACATGAGATAGTGGATTTTTAATGTTATTACTAAGGTTAAATTAGTAATTAATGAAATAAAAGTTATTAAAATAAAACAAAACATAAAATTTCCATGCTTCTTCATCTTTCGGCCGAAAATTGAAGAGAAAAAGAATCATTTTAGGGCTTTTAAATTTCAACACTCATTTTGTTTGATTAAGGTATGTATTTTGCTCAGTTTTTTATGATTTCTACGTTTTTGTGATCGTTGCTTCGAATGCTAGCTAGCCCACGCTTGAATTTTTGAATTGGTTGTGGATTTTGTGATTTGCCATTGATAGCTTAAGATTTTGTTGTTTAATGATGAAATATGAAAGCTTGGTGATAGATACCTATATTTTGTAAAGTGATTTTTAGTGAAATTGCATAAAAAGGACTAATTTGTGAAAAGTGTAAAATGTGTGGTTAAATTGTGAAATAAATGAAATTATGGGCTGCTACGGACCTAAAGAGAATTAAGCCTAACATGAGTTTATTGAAATTTTGTGTATTTTGTATTGTTTTGAAATAGAGACTAAACTGAAAGAAATGTAAAAGTTTAGAGTCAAGTGCAAATTGGCTAAATTATGCATTTTTGGATGAAACTATTTGAATTGATGATTAAATAGATGAATTTTGAATACATATAGATCTTGAAAAAAAGAAACCGGACTTAGATTAGGGGAAATTGAAAGTTGACGAGTAGTTGATTTCGTCCGTTTATTCCGACTATGAGGTTAGTTCATATGCAAATAAATGTATTTGAATTGACATATTCATGTTTTTATGATATTGAAATGTAATGTATGACTATGGAATATGAATATGTGAAACTGAGAAAGCATCGACAGTGATATGATGTCTGAAAGTCCCATACGAACCATAAGAATAAAATAGGATACATATGTCATGACATAGGATCCGATATGTGATTTCGTGTAAGACCACGTTTGGGACGTTGGTATCGATTTCAGATTTACGTGTAAGACCATGTCTGGGACATTGGCATCGTATATGATCTCGTGTAAGACCCTGTCTGGGACAGTGGCATCGATATTTGATTACATGTAAGACCTTCTCTGGGACGTTGGCATTGTATGAGTTTACGAGTTATCCAAGTATCCTTATCAGTTCTGAACGGTTCAACGGGTATTATCGAGGAATGAATTGATATGTGAAAGAATATCCAATTCAGGTACGTATGAAATGTACATGTTATTCAAAAAAGGTGAGTATGTTATAAGTGATGACATATGAATTGTCGAAACCATTTTTAAAATTGAGTGAAAATAACGGTCGATCGACTTTAAAAACGAAAATGGAGTCGCCACTGATCCTTTTTTATTTAGGTGTGACTGGATCACCTAGAAATTTGATTATTTTAATAAAGTACTTCTTTTTACTAAAACAACAATTTTGGTCTTACGAAAATATGAGAAAACGGTTTTAGGAGTCGGTTACGCATGAGGAAGGATTAGCACCCTCACTACGCCGAAAATTGGTACCAAATCGATTAAATACTGTCCTTATGTCTAAGATTTAAAAATGTTTTTGAAATGTGGTTCCTTTTAATAACATTTGAATAACCCGAGTTGGTCATCAAAATTCTCTTGCTTAGGAGGAATATAGCACCACATCCAGCACGATAGGACATGATCCTTTATGGCCTCGAAAACATGATAAATTTTGACTTTCAAAAGTTTATATGTTGAAAACTGCAAAAGGATGTCCAATTATTTAGTCCAACAAGAAAATCGAAACCTAGCACAGTAGGGTACAAATGCTCGAATTTCTAGACATCGGACATTGCCTTGTCTTAGAATGAGTGAAATTCTAAAGGAATATTCGATTATTTGGAACAAACAAGAGATCGCAACCCAGCACGATAGGGCACGATTCCCCGAATTACCAAACATCGAACATTACCTTCGTTTTGAAGAATTTTTAAAGACATGAATGAAATTCCAAAGGAATATTCGTTTGTTTCAAACAAACGGGGAAATCGCAACCCATCACGATAGGGCACGATTCCCGAATTGACAAACATCGAGTATTGCCTTCGTTTTAAAGAATTTTTTTAAATGAATAATCATAGCTTAAAACGTGTTAATGCGACTTGAAATAAAACGAAATTAATCTTAAAGATTTAGACCTTATAAAACCAAATTTCATAAACCAAGTGGAAAATAATGATATGGGATAATGTACTCACATGAGATACAACCAATTAACAAACTAATAATTAAATATAACTAACCTAGGAAAATATAATCAAACTCACAAGCATGGATGAGCAATGATTGGTTTAATGACATCAAAAAATAAATGAATATGGTACAACAACTATACATAGGATACAAAACAATATGACTACAACCAAAATAATTATTAAAGCAAAGATCATGAAAAAGGAAATTTGAATCAAATAATATATATAAACATGTTAAAGATAATGTATTCATTTAAAATTGACAAATGTACATGCATATAAAATAGTATTTAAATGTGAAATTTTAAATCAAAACAATGTGTAGTAAAATGCATTCTTAAAAAAGTAACTTATGTACGTAAAAAAAATATATATGTATAGAAAAATTTAAGAGAATTCATAAAATAATTTAGCATGGAACTAAATATGTACATAGAACCAAATTATGTATTATTCGTGAACAACTACACATGAAACATTTGAACAAGCGTTATATAAATATTTTAAATAATATAGTATAAAAAAATGAACTACCAGATGGTGGTTAAAAAATATATAAAAAGGGTATTGAAATAGCTCAACAAATATATAAAAGTATTAAGCACTTTAAAGTAATAAATATTACAAATTACAAACTTTAATTAGAAATGTACATGTACAAATATATATAGAATATTTAAAGGAATATCGTATAAATATCAAAATAACATGATAGAAAAAACTTCAAACTCATTGTACAAAGAATACTATAGGTATAAAATCATGGATCTAATAATGTGTATAAATTAAGTATATGTACCAATAAATAAGTAAAAAATAATTTAAACGATATGTAAACGTGTATACAAAACATAATAAAATAACAAAAACATATGGATTTAGTAATGTATAGATTAATATATATAGATCAAATATATGAATATTAATAGCTTGAATGGTACATAGAATATATGGATTTTCCTTTTAAGAATATATATATTAGAAAATGTGAATAGGTTCAAAAGAGGTTATATGTATAAAATAATATAAGGTTAATAATATGTATGAAATAAAAAAAAATTAACTTTCATATAAAGTATATATATATAATAGTGTATGTAGAAAAAAAACATTACAAAAGTGATTTAAAGAAACGAAATCAAATCATTAAAATAACTTGTAATATAAAAAAAAATAAGTAAACAAGGATAAAAAAATATTGGATTTCTTAAAAAATGATAATAAGCTGTAAAATGAATAAATAAAGAAAGGAGACTCAATTAAAAAAGAATTAAAATAAGAGGGATAAATTATAAATGAAAACAACTGCCAAAATAACAAAGAGGACCAACATGTAACATGTGCGAATGCGCAGGGACTGTGAAAATAATCCAGACCCCCAAAACGCAACACTGTAACGGGGGCTAAAGTGCAAACACGCACAAATTAACGAGCTAATTTAAGAAAACGAAACGGAACAGCTAAGACGCAATTGAATGCGCACGCGAAAGGGGAGGACCCATAATGAAAATAACCCATTTTCTGCATAAAGGCGCGGGTTCGGGTCCTGGAACAGGTAGATGCACGGATCCCCTTCCCCTTTTTAAACGGTGCCGTTTCGTTTTGTTATCAAAACTAAAAAATGAAGGGCAATCTGCTATTCTCTTCAGCAGTTGAATCAAATCCCTAATCCCTCATGTTTTTCCTCATTTGGCCGACCAAAACTCACCCCCGATCGCCGCACCATCACTGTAATAGATGGCTAGCGATGAGTTGGGCTTGATTTCGAAGAGGAAGAATGCAACTCTGACGACCGGATTGATTCAGGCGAGTGCTTTTTTTATCCCAATCCTTTTTATTCTATATTAAAATGCAAAATGAAAGAAAGAAAATAACAAAAGAACGATGCAAATCCTGCTCCAATAATAAAAAAAAACAAAAGAAGGATAATCACCTTCTGCCCCCAAAAACTCTTTTTTGTGTTCGTATAACAAATCAAAGAAAATAATAATAAGCAAGAAAAAAAAGAGAAAATCCGAGAAGAACGGTGAGTGAACCACCTTGAAACATTTCGCCTTTTTATTCGATTGCTCTCTATTCGTGTATATTCTCTGTCCCTTTTTTCTTTCGATTACAAAGAACATAGGGCTTTTATATAGCCGAAAATAAAAATACAAAAAATTTCTTTTTTTTCTTTTTTTCTCTGTTTTCGCTGTGCTGTTCTTGTCATTTGCTTGTCTTCTTTTGCAGGTACGGAGGAGAACGTGGAGCACGTACGGAGGCTATGCGCTGGCGTACGGAGGTAGCTGGCGATTGGGGCTGCGGCGTAAAAGGGGAACAAAACCTTAGGGTTTCTGTTCCTAAAATGTTTCGGACCGTTTGGGCCAATGTAACTTTGGGTATGAGTTAATTTGGGCTCGTATTGAGTTTTGAATTTGGGCTATGTGATTGGACTTCGATTTAATATTTGGATATTTTTTATTTTAGCTTTATTATCGTTGTTTGTAACGGGCCGGGCAAATTTGGCCCACTACATGAATTATAAGAGAATGAAATGTGATTATATGCAAGTGAATTATGAACAAGTGAACTAAATGTAATTTATGAAATGAAATTGTGATTTGTGTGATCTTGCTAGGATTGAATTGGTTTAAGTTTATCTTATGTGTTAATTTTATTTGTATATGGCTTACTAAGATTTAGAAAGTTTACTTTATGTGTGTTTTTCATTGTTTTATAGATTATCGAAGCTACTATGAGCTTAGGGATCATCAAGGATTGTCGTCACACTATCGAACGTTATTTTGGTATTTTTGAAGTTGTAAATATTAATGCATGACATGTATAGGCTAGTGATGTTATGATATGTGTTATGTGTATTTCTTGCCATGTGATATGGCATAAAGATGATTGAGTTTATGGAATTGGTTTTGGTATAGACTATGTGATGGGAAAAATGATGTAATTGATATATATATGTGTGTGTGTGTGGTTTTGTGTGAATGGTCATCTTGGTATGATTTGGTAGTTGAATTGGTAAGGTTTTGGTATGAAATTGAATTTGAGTAAATGTTGTTTGAGACAAATGGATTGCTATGCTTTGATACTAAATTGATTGGTGATATTTTGGATTGAAATATGCATGTTTTGGTTGTGGAATTGAGTAATTGAAATGATTGATATTAGATGGTATAATATGTGGTGAGTTGGCATGTTTTGACTGCACATATATATGTTTAGAAATGATGCAATTTGATGTGGTTTAGTTATGCTTGAGGAGGGTGAGAAATGTGACTTAAACTAAGTCTATTTTCACTCCACATGGCTGAGCACACGGGCGTGTGGCTCGATCGTGTGTGACACATGGCCTTGGTACACGACCGTGTGTCCCTTGGGGTACCCTACGATTTAAAGTCAGTATACCCTATAGTTTTGACACGTTCTAGACACACGGGCGTGTCTATTGGTCGTGTGTGGCACACGAGCTGGCACAGGGGCGTGTGGTTGGTTGTGTGACCCAAGTCAGTAACCCCTTAGATTTCACACAGCCTGGCACACGGGCGTGTCCTCGGACGTGTGGTGCAAGTCAGTATGTATGTCTTATTTTCAAATAGTCTGTGACACGGCCGTGTCTAGTGTCCGTGTGAGGCACACGGCCTTTTTACACGGGCCTGTGACTCTTAAATGTTAGAAAATTTTATAAGTTTCTTAAAGTTTGTGAATGTTATCGGTTTAGTCCCAAACCACTTTTAAGCATGTTTTAAGGTCTTGTAGGACCTTACAAGGGACAATATGAATAGATTTTGATTATGATTGTATGAATGTATGTGAATCGTGTGTGTGATTTTAGGTAATGCCTCGTAACCCTATTCCGGCGACGGATACGGGTTAGGGGTGTTACAGAAACAACAAAAATGAAATGAAACTAGAAACTCAAAGATAACAAGAATGGAGATCACGGGCTAGGTAGGGGAAGAGGAAACAAGAAAGAGAAGAAAACGCGAATCACACTAAAAACACAGCCAAGAAGCCAAGTCACAAAGAAACTCACTCGAAAACCTCCGAACCCTAGTGAAATCTCCTTTTCAACTAAGACAAGAAGAAACTAAAAAAAAACCCAGAACCCAGACAAATGAACACAAGAAAAGATAACAAGAAATGATGAATACAAGAAAAGATTACAAGAAATGATACTAAAAAACCTGCATAAAACTACCAAACCCTACCTAACTTTTTTTAAAAAAAACAAGAAGAGAAAAAAACCTAATAAGAGAACGAGAAAACACATAAACTAAATGCACTCCATGCAAAATAGTAAAAGAGTGATCATATTTAATAATATTGTAGAAAAGTCAAAGGGAAAATTTGCCATTAATGACATGCCATGCAAAATCGAATCAAAGAAACATGATAAACGTACGAAACCATGAACAGTTACAATTGTTTTTAATAACAAAGTGAAAAATAAAGTCAGCCACTAAGTTACTACTCCTGTTTGTCCAACTGACTTTGACTGAATCATACATATCTAATTGAGTACACAAAGCTTTAATATGGCTACCCATTATGGTGACATCATTCTCCCTATTATTAATCTTATTTACCAAATTAGCATAATCGAATTCCCATATAATTTCTGCTTCTTCAACCTCTTAGCAACCTTTAGACTTTCTTCAAAAGCCACCATTTCTGCCCATTCAGCGATCGACGAGCAGTCTTTAATCCCCCCACTTCCACTAACCACAAACCCGTCTTTGTCTCTAGCAATGACTCCATAACCCATCTTTCCATTTGAGATCGTCGCTTCAAAGTTAATTTTAATAACACCATTCGGCGGTTTTGTCCAAGCTTTACAAATAGCGGTCGCCGAAATAACAAAAGAATTAACTAGATTATGAACTCTAAAGCCATCACTAAGGATCATCGCCCTTTCCTAAACCCCACGAGCATCGTCCTTGTTGTCCTTAAAAATTCGGTTGTTCCTGCTGTGCCAGCAGTTCCATAACAAAGTAAGGAAGTCGGCAGCAGCCTTCAAATCCATAACCCGAAAAGTGTCTTCCAGTCAGTCAATGCACCTCATGTAGTTACCATTAATTAACCGATTGTCAAGCCTTCCATGAGTCAAAATTTCCCGAGTTGATGGACAGTCCTTCAACGCATGAATGAGGGTCTCCTCATCAGCATTACAACGCGGACCTTTCCTCACAAAGTCCTGCCGAATGAGCTCAATTTTATTATAGGTAGGGAGGATCTCATGGCCAACCCTCCAATTGAACACCTTGATTTTTGGCAGCATCTTCAATTTCCAAATAACACGCAAGAAGGCTCTATGAGGGCCAAAGCCCACTCTCTTAAGGATGAGCCAAGAATACGCCATCTTTGAAGTGTAACAGCCATACAGATTATGAATCCAAGTCAATCTATCTTCGAAGGCTCCTTTAGAGATGGGTAAATCACAAATTTGATCCCCCACCTTCTTACCAAACAGCTCACACACCTTCTCCTGGTTTCACTCCATATTATCTTGATGCCATATGTCTTTAATCACCTTTTCACTTTCGGTCAGCAACGCATGGTTAATGGAATCCCCGCTAAGACCCTGGAAGCCCCACTTATCATGCCGAATATCAATTCTTTTGCCATCACCAACGAGCCAGACAAAACCATTCTCAAGTGCCTTAGCTGCTTGAGCTATACTAGACCATAAACGAGGGCCTCTTAGCCCAGAAACTATTTCCATCAAGAAAGTACTTGGAACTAAGAAAGTGTCTTTGAAATGAATAAGTCGCCACACCTGCCGACCGAGAAGAGCGATGTTGAATAGTAGGTCCCGAAAGCCCTTACCTCTCATACTTTTTGGTTGACATAACCAAAAACAGGTCATTTTAATTGTTAAGAAGGGGGCAATTTTGTTCATTCTAGGTCAAACATTATAGCACTATAAATAACACTTTAAAACATATTTTAGGGAGCTTGGGATTTAGGTTAATTTTAGTTAGTGGCTGTTGCAACATTTCATTTTCTCTTTCTGCACTTTCTTTCCCGACTCAAAACTACAAAGACCTTCTTGTAGCTTTGAGTGTTTACTATAAACTTTAATCAATTTTTCTTTAATTTTTGCTTCCAAAGTTGCAATTGAATACTCAAAACCAAGGGATCTTATGTTACGCTCTATTGCAACAATTGAAATCAATGACTTCAACAAAATATCTGAGCAATTTCTGAACTCTTTAATTTTTGTACTGTTTATTTTTTAAATGAACATGAAAATTATTGGGCTTTGTTTGTTCAAGATGAGAATGAACTATTTTTTTTTTGGTAGTTGATTAATTGAATTGTTGAACAATTATTTTAAGGATTAAAGACTAAATTGAATAATTCGACCAAAATTTAATAGACATAGAGACTTGGAATTGACAACTCTAGGTGTAATAGATAAATGAGGCCGAAATGAGACTTTATCTTGTAAGAAATCAATTGGACCCATTTAGTTTTAGCTAGATCAAGAGACTAATCGGACTAAATTGTAAATTAGCTAGGTAAATTATTGACCAGAAGGTATTAATTAATCCGGTTAGAAAATTATTCCTTCCAATCCCCTAACCCGAGAATTAATTATCAACACAGAAGTTAATCAACTATCGTTGTTTTCTTTGACTATTTCTGTTATAAATTTTAGAATTTTTACAATTAAGTCCTTTAGTTATCATTATAGATTAAAACTTTCAATTTGTGATGTGTCATATTATAGTTTGTTAGATTTTAGCTATTTAGACTTTCTCTTTTGCATGTTTGTTACTTTTAATTCAATCTTATCAATCTATCCCTTGTGAGTTTGATCCTTGTAATATTCCATAAGTATTTCATTGTACACTTTATAAATATTACAACTTGACCTGTTACACTTGCAGTACACCGCATGTTTTAATCATTATTTGCAATTTTCTCTGCTCGTTGCACGTACATTGAGGCACAATGAACAACCTTCTTAGTTATTCTCATACCATGAACTGTGTCAAGTGTGAGCTCAAACAACACAGATCAAATCATAGAAAAGAAATGATTTACTAGTAGGATAAGAATTTATGAATGTTGTGTGTAGTATGTTTTTAGGTCAACCAATGCTCTCTATTTATATAGAGATGTACACGAGTTTTGGCTGAATAAGTAGTGAACTATAATTAAATGTCATGTAAAAATAAATAAACATAAGCCCTAAATCCCATGCCACCATTTGAAATAAAATATTACAATCTACTAATAAATTTAAAATAAAATATTAAGATTTAATATGTTGGAATTAAAAAATGCTAATGCCAAGACCCTCAGAAAGTCATGCTCGCATCCTAACTTGATGGGTTATCTATAATGATGAAAATAAAAGGGAAGTGAGCTATGAAGCTCAATGTGAGTTCCATCAAAAGACAACCAAAACAATTGGTAAGCATATTAAATCTACTTGCATAACTTACATCACATTTAGAAAATTTGGTATATCAAAATAACATAAAAGTTTTCACAATGTATAAGCAAAAACACATAAACCATATCTCAAGCAAATATCACTTTCAAATCTCTAAACCAAGCTATGATCCACCACATCATTTACCACAAACACTCAACTTATACACAAGCACAAAATATACCACTTAGAAATAAATACAAATTACTCCTATTACATGCCATATATCCCAAAATAAACGTTTTCAAAGTCTACCAAAAGATAGCTGGATAGTGTAATCTTCAACTTGATCCGATTGTCCTGTTCCGCAAAATGATATCTACAAAAAAAGGAAAAATGACACGAGTAAGCTCCAATGAGCTTAATAATTTCACAGGTTAAAACGATACAACTTACCTTGAAAACATAGTTTAATAATTAACAAACTCATTAAGTAACATTAACCATGTCAACCACAAGCATTCAACAGGTGAGTTTCACATATATGAGTCATTTAATCATCTCATATGTACGATATCAAACATTATCAAGTCACGATATAATATCGAAAATCATGAACACATATACAAGTCATCCATAAGGCATCATAACCAAATATCAAATACATATCATCATCATCATGTCATTTAACCATTGGAATTCAGCTCGATGAACTATATAAACAAATACGAATACGCAGTTATCCACCCAAAATGAAAATTATTTTTTTAAAGTTATTATTATTATTGTTGTTGTTGTTGTTAAAGGCAAACAGATCATATTTAATACTGTTACCCGCTTTAAATATAATTAAAAATGGAAGTATTTTGAAACTCAAAATTTCTATTTTTGCTTCCATACCTTCTTCTTCGTCTTTTTTCTTTTTTCTTTTTTATTAAAAGAAATAGAAGTAAACTTCTAATTACACAACTCTACTAAGAGTCAGACTTTATTCCAAACTGCTGAATATCATTCTTTAGTAGATTCCAAACACCCTCGGGTGACTCAACAAAGTAACATTTCACATTCAAATCTCCATTTGACATCTTTGCTATGCAATCCACAACCTTGTTTTGCTCATTCGGAACATGCTAAAATTTAACTTGCCATTCCTTCAAAATCATAGTATGTATAAGTCGAATTTCCGAAAGATTACTGTCAGTCGCATATCCATTACTAACCACATCAATCAAGATAGTATTATCACTTTTATACCTTCTTTTATAATATATATTATATTGTTATATATATTTTTAAAGATTTTGTAATTATATTTGATTGATAGGTTAAGGAATATAAAACCGATAATAATTTATCAATATTGATATATTGTATTAGCTGAAATTTTGAGCCCTTTATCCATTGTGATTAACTTATGATGTTTAATACTCGTGTTCAACTCTTAAATAGCCACAAATTTTCAGTCATATTTTCAGTTATGTGTGTAAAATTATATTTGATTGACGAGTTATAAAACTCATAGTTATAGGGTAATAATTAAAAGGTAATAATTTTTATACTATAATTATATATTTTTTAAAAGATCATGTAATTATATTTGATTGACAAGTTAAGAAATATAAAATCGGTAATAATTAATCGATAATGATATATTGCATTAGTTGCAATTTTAAGCCATTTATACATCATGATTATCATACGATGTTTAACACCTGTGTTGATTAATGAGACCATTTTTTAAAAAGTAACTATAATGTTAATATACAATTTTATGTATTATCAAAAAAACAAATGTAATTACCATTATCGATTGATGTGTTGTTTAATGTGTTAATACATCATCAATAAAACAAATATGGTTATGAGTTTAAAATTGATATATTTAAATGCCTCATTAATGTAATTATACATCATCATTAAAAATTGTAAATAAATTCTAATTAAAAATGGTAAAAAAATCATATTTAAAACTTAATTATAAAGACATGACTCACTTTAAATATAACTAAAAAAAGATTTTGAAACACAAAGAATTAACCCAAAACTCAATGTTTTTATATATGCTCTTGTACCTTCTTTTATATTATATATATGACTAGTTTTCTTATCCATTTGTAATTTATGAAAATGAGAGTATTTTATAGATTTGAGTTTTTTTTTTAACATTAATCTTAATTCTTATCATAATTATTATTTTTAATATAATGCCTAGAACTACCAATAAACTCTCCCCAACCTTTAAATAAAAGGATAATTCACTTCAGCGTACTCGAAATTACGATGCCAATCAAGCTAAAATTTAATTGACATATATTTAAGTTTTAATATATTTATGATAAGGATTAATTTTATTAAAGTTAAGTAAAAAAAAGTTATTAAAGCTTAGACCATTGCAGACTCCATTTAAACGTATATGGTAATAATAGCTGAAGATTGCATTTAATAATAAAGATTAATTTTTTTTAATGAATATTATTCACATTAAAAGAAAGGTTGCTTTTATTTATTAATCAAAATAAAAACTTTATTTGAAAAGAGGACCTATTGATATTTGATGCTTCTTTATAATCTTAAAACAAAGTAAAATAAAGAGGATTATAATTGTAAATTTTAAAACGGAAATCTTTTTATCGGAAAGCTAAAACATGGAGGGGTTAATGGCGAATTAACCCATTGGCATTTGGTATAAATAGTTGATTTCCTCCTTATAGTAGACTAAAAGCTAAAAAAAGATATAGCTATCTCTCTTTCTTCTCATGTACTAAGATCCAATTCTGTTTGTGGATTTTCTTACATTATAAGATTAAATTAAAAATTTTAAAGCAGGGGCATCTTGTATGCAAGTTGTGGGTGGATTTGAGCGGGTGGTGAGGATAAATTATTAAGTAGAATAAAATAATCAAATACTGAAATAATAATGTTAGTGCATATTGATACAATCACTTATCGAAGATTTAAGGTAAAATTGAGATACAGATTTTTAAAGAATAAAATGATGAATTTTAAAAGAATTTTCTATAACAATATTACTTTTATACAATGCAGAGAGTATGTTGTGATGAAGTAAAGTATATAAGTGAGTCTCCTCACGACTTTGTCTTTTAATGTCGCGATCACGAGTTCTCTAACGCCACGATTTGTTAAATTAGGGAGTCATGTCACGATCACTTAGTCCTATACTAATATTGCACCATTTTGACCTATTTTGATTTCCAAGGGCTTGTTTTCAATCAACGACAAAATTTTTAAATGATTTTAAATGATTTATGAGCCTTTAAATTGTTTTTATATCATTTTAAAGATTTTTATTTAGATTTTTTAGAATTTTAATTTGTATTAAAACTTTTGATTTCCTTATCTTGAATGACCTCCTTTCAATCGATGAGCTTCGAACACCCGTTTTACAAATTAACATTGTCCACATATGTTTACAAAGACTTGAAATGATTTATAATGGTAAGTAAGATTTTTTTCTAAACTCTCTCGACTTGATGTAAAGAATATTCACATGTTGCAAAATGAGCATTTTTATAAAAGAAAATGTTAAGCTTAAATTTAAATATACTCCAATAGCACCTTTCATTCGTACTGTACATCGAGGCAAGTAACGGGTGTTACAAATATGGTGAAAATGGACCTTGAATAATTTTATAAAGGACTCAACACTTATATTAGGATAGGATATGTAAGGTTATTCTTGAGAACTTACTAGGCTTCTTAAGTTTACGTGTTAGTGGTTTAAAAAGTATAAGTAATAGATTTGGCGAGAAGTATAAGGTCTAACTTGGGAGCTCTGTAACACCCCTAACCCATATATGTTACTGGAATAGGGTTACGAGGCATTATCGAACTTATACATTAGCATTTGTACAAAATCGAGTCATAAATTTGCATTCCAAATCAAAACTTTTCAAATTCCACCATAAAGTCCCTAATATGGGTTTACGGGGCCCAATACATGCTTTAGAAGTGATTTGGAACTAAACCGGTAACTTTGGAAAACTTTTAAAAAAAATTTTGAAGTTAGGGGCACATGCACGTGTGGCTCCCATGGCCGTGTGGTCAACCCGTGGGCAATTATGACTTGCAATTTCTTAAGCATCAAATGGGCACATGGCCTGGGCACACACCCATGTGGCTAGGCCATGTGGTAAACTGAATTTTCACCATTTTTAAGCCATTTTCAAACAATTTTAACACGACCATGCTTAAAACCTGTGTCTTTCACACGACCAAGACACACGGCTGTGTCTTTTATCTGTGTACCATCCTGACTTCACATTTAAGGATGCAGGGGACACACGGTCATTTCACATGCCCGTGGGCTTACCGTGTGTCACACATGGCCTAGACACATGCCCGTGTGTCTATTCATGTGGACGAAAATAGGCCGTTTTAGGCGACTTTTATCACCCTTTCATCCATTACCTACACTTAAACTCAATTTTATACAAATTACAACCAACCAATCAACCAATTTATGCCCATAATATGCATTTTAAATTAACACACTACTACTTAACCATTAAACTAAGTTTCATACACATATGCCATCCCTTTTACATACTTTAACCATCTATAACTTTATCCAACCAAATACTTATACATGCCATATAAATCAAAACATAATAACCCAAAAACTACCGGAGAACATCTGGATAGTGTGATTCTTGGTGATGATCCGATCCTCCGGCTCCACGTTAATCTACAAGACATGACAATCACATTTAAGTAAGCTTGTGAAAGCTTAGTAAGTTCATAGGCTTAAAACGTAAACTTACTAAACATGGTAAAGCATTCATATATTATCCAATTCACTAATATCTCCTGTCATTCACAAGCCAAGTCAATTTCACTTAATATTATTCACACTCAAACTTCATTCTTTTGGGCTCATTTATCACTTACCATCTCTTTTCAAATTAAGAAACTATACGGAATTGAGTACTTCGTCTTCACTTTGCCCTAGTAAAACTAAGGACTTGTACATGATCATGTTTCACTTTCCGAAGCCATGGCCTAGCCATGGTCTTACACCAGTAATATATCATACCAATGCCATATCCCGGATATGGTCTTACACGGGAGCACTTATCACTTTTCTCCGATGCCATAGCCTAGCTATGGTCTTATACGGATCACTTGTATCACTTTAATCCGAAGCCATAGCCCAGCTATGGTTTTATACGGAAATCACTTATCACTTGTTTTTTGATGCCATAGCCCAGCTATGGTCTTATACGGATATCACTTATCACTTGTTGCCATGGTCCAACCTTGGTCTTTTTCCGTCAATTCATCGTTTGTCACTGGACAGAATTACTCAATCCGATGTTTCATTCAATTTGATCATTTCTTCAATTTCATATTTTTACATTATTCATGGTTTTATCATAATCATATAGTATAACTCATTATAAAATTCATAAGAACAACAATGATCACTAAAATTTAGCCACATGAACTTACCTGGGCTAATTCGCAATAGTTGTAGAAGTTCGAGAAAATTATTCGACTATTTTCTCCTTTCCATGATTCACTTCAATTTCTTGATCTATAATTGCAAAATCATTCATTAATTAACATTCATTTCAATTTTATTTTATCTCACAATTTATACCCTTTAATTCTTGAAATTACACTTTTACCTCAAATTTTACAATTTTTACAATTTGGTCCCCGACCAATTAACTCATCAATAGAACCTTTCTTCTCAATTAACACTTTCCTTAAATATTTTAAATTGCTTCACAACCATTGAAATTTATAATTTCCACGTTAAACCTTAATTTCAAGCTCTTTTACAATTAGGTCCCCAAATATTCACTTTCTATATAATTCTTTAAATAAAATCAACATATAAACAAATTAAACTTTAATTCCATGCTAAATCATCATAAACTTCCAGTACTTATTCATGGAAACTTTCAAAATCAACCATGAAATCAAAACTAATGAATTAGATGATAGGACCTAGTTGTAAAAGTCCCAAAAACACAAAAATTTCTAGAAATAATCAAGATTTGAATTTACTTGCAGTAAAAATATGAAAAACCAGCTCTAAGTTTTCTTCAATGGCTGTTTTTAACTGAAGAGGATGAAGAAAATTGAAGAAATATCTAGATTTCCAATCACATCACATTTTTTAACTATTCAATTTTTACTTCTTTTCCAATTTTACCCCTTGTTCACACCTAATTTCAATATTTCCTGCACACACATGCCGTCCAGCCCAATAATAGGTGTTTAATTTCCTATTTAGTCATCGTTTAATTATTACTAGAGCTATTTAATCACATTTCATAATTTTACACTTAATTCAATTTAGTCCTTTTTACTCAATTGACTACCGAAACCTTAAAATTTATTGATGAAAATTTAATACTAACTTACTAACACTCCATAATTATGGCTCAGTGTAATATTTCAAGGTCTCGATACCTCATTTTCACTTCCAAATTATTTAGTATTTATTATAAAATACTATTCACTATTTCAATCATTTTCCTAACTTCACATCTAACTTATTTTCATTAAATTAATAATATTTTCTTGTCGGATTTAGTGATCTTGAATTATTGTTCCGACACCACTGGAATTTGGGCCGTTACAAGCTCCTCATCACACTTCATTTGAGGTTGTAATATATTTATATTAGTTGTCATTGTATAAGGACTTAATTTGTATATGGTATTTTTTTGAAATTCAAGTCATTTCTATGTTACTAATCAAGCTTATTCTGTTATTTGACTTGAATGTGTTTATGCTTTGTATTTTGAATTTAAATGAGTTTTAAAAAATTGATTTTTAATGATTTGAAATATATAGGAATGATTTTAAGCAAACATGATTTTAAGCGTTTTTGAACTAAATTTCAGCTTTAGGGGTCCAAGTATCGGCACTTGCCCTCAGTGGTATTGCAACAATTCCACTAAAACTCAATTGCTATAGTGTCAAGGACTTGTATCGACACAATTGGGGACTTGTTCCACGACAAGTGTCTAGATCTAAGGTACTGCACTTTTTGAGTTATTTAGAATTTTTAGGGTTTGTTTTGGGTCTAAGACACCTTCGACCATCCTTGAACCACTTCAAAATGATTTTAAAATGCTTCTAAAGTCTTTTATGTGAATCAAACTTGGATTATTAGTTTTATAAAAAATGCTTTAAAGCTATAAATTATGATAAAATTCCTGTTTTTCTCAACCTGAATGATCTTGTTTTAAGCTGATGAACTTTGAACATTCGTTTTATGATTTGGATGTGTCCTTATAAGTATTCAATGACCTAAAATAACCTCAAACTACATTTTATTCCTTCTTAAATGTTGAGAATGGTTTTAAAAGAATTTTATAATTATCAAATGACTTTTTTTAAAGAATTTTTTTATATAAGTCTAAAAGTGCTCTGGTAGCACTTCTCATTCATACCGTACGTTAAGACGGGTGAGGGGTGTTACATATTCAATAACAACCCCAATAGTCTATTGCATATTTAGCACTAGTATTTAGTTAGATGTTAATGTATCGATACATGAATTATATAGCATGAAAAAAAATACTTCCAAAGATTGAAGAAGGTAGATGAAGATTGCAAAATTTAAAAGATAATATATAGAAGAAGATAACAATGTTAAAGGAAATAATCTAAATAAACTTACTCTACTTGTCCTGGTGTGAAGATGTATATATGCAATATCAGCCTCCTTTATTCCATCATCTCAACCAGAAGCGTGCATTGTTCCACCATCTTAACTCTATTTTCTTCCATCCTCCCAATTAGAAGCTTGCCTTGTTAGGAAGTTATGAGAATTTATGTAAGTAGTGGAAAAATAAGGAAAAACTAGTTAGCAATTTGACCAATTTTAAATAAAAATCAAGAGATTTTTGTTAGGAAGTGTTTAGAAAAGTAAAAAAAAGATGAAAGCATTCATCTCCTTCTTGAGCAAGCCAACCGTCACCCCCTTCTCATCTTCACCAAACTTTTTTTATTTCATTTAAGTCCTTTCTCCATTTCTAAGTCATATCTAGCTTATTTTCTTCCATTTCTTTGATGTTTCTTTTGTAAAAACAATAGATAAAGCTAGTAGATACCTTAGTTTTGTGAGAAGAGCTTCAATAGATGAGTTAAAGGAGAGAAAGTAAGAATTAGTTGGTGATTTTAAGAGATTAAGGTAAGAAGTGATGGAAACTCTCATAACATACATGTTTATTTCAGTATATGGTATGGGAAAGTTGTTTGATAAGATTTTAACATATGAATACTATGTGCTTAATATGTTGTTGAAGAAAAAGAGAAGAAGTTTGAGGACAAAAATGAAGGAAAAAGGAAAAGAGAAGGTCAAAGAGTAAGAAGGAAGAAACAAATCATCCCAAATTTTGGTTGTAAGTACTTCAAGTAGGTAATTTTGTTTAAGTTATGTTAATTATATTAAATAAGTAGCTTAACTACTATATTAATAATGTTATGAGAAGTGTTTAGTAGAGGTAAGTAATGTTAATGTTATAAATTGTAGTTTTGGTGTGCCATTATATGATGAATTGTGGTGATAGTGAAAAAAGACTAAATCGGAGAAATTAAAATATGTTATGATATTATGAATATGTGGAAAGTAGGTTTAGATGAATTAATTAAAAATTATGGTGTTGTATGTGATAAAAATGAATAGAATTTACGAGTTTTAGTGTCATTATTGTGATAAGGAGTAAATTGTGAAAAGAACAATGTTGTATTATTTTATGTCAAGTGAATGAATTTAAAGGTTTGATAATAAGAATAGCCCATGTAGACGAGTCCCGAACTATTAGGATTTAGATGGCATACCATTAAGGTAAATTAGCGCGCTTATCATATTTTTTCGCACTTCGGTGTTTATTGTTATTTGCACTATGTGCCTAGTGATATATGAGATGCATTAAAAATACATTATTGATTTATTTTCGTATATCCTAAGTGTTTAGCTAGTCTACATTGGGTTACAGTATCGTAATTCAACTACTGTCAATTAATGGGTTATGGTAAGTACTGGTAAGTACGATTTTAGAAAAATGTTGAACTTTAAGGACTAAATTTAATATGGAGTATATGTGTATATAGCGAATATATTTTAATTTCATTATTAGTAGAATTTAAAATCTTGAAGTACTTGCTAAGTCTTCACAGACTTACCGTGTTAATTTTCTAATGCGTAGGTACAGTAGATCCCATCAAGCTAATATCGAGGTTGAGAGCATCCCATCTCATCACTGCTTCAAGTGTCACTAGAGTATGTATAATTTTTGGAATTAGTATGACATGTATATAGGTTCTTGGTATGGGTGAATGTTAGAAGGATTAAAATGAAAACTTTGAAAACCTTGTTACTTTGGTGATCTAATGATATATATTTTGTTAGTATTTGAAATGAATTTATAAGATTTTAACACATGTTTGCATATGTGATGTTATTATATGGTTATTGTGATGAATTTAATGAGATTGAGGTTAACTGAACTGGTTTTGAAGTGTTGGATTGTTTTGAATTAATGTAGGGGGTTTTAAGCAATTTTTCTAACTAATTTTGCCCCAATTTGACCCAAAGTATTAATACTAGGGGTAAGGTATCAATACCTAGGCCTTGAAATTGAAAATTTTCGAAACATAAAGCAATTTTGGTATCAATATTGATTTTGGTATCGATTCTTAGGCCTAAGGTATCAATACTTTCATTAAAATTTTGAAATTTTGGAGTTCCAAAATGCCATTTTGGTTTCGATACCTCATGTTTTAGTATCGATACTTGTCACTTGTATTGATTGAAAATCATATTTAAATAATTTTTAAACATACTCGATTAACAATAATGCCCCTAAATTTCTAATATAATATTATCAGATTGTTTAAATGATAATGTTCAAAATACCTAATGATTAGCCGAGATTGCTTTAACACTAAAAGTCAAATCAGGTATGAGGGTGTTACGTCACCTCTCCCTTATAGACTAATTTACTAAATAATTCACAAAGCCAAACTATTTTGCAAAATAATTTTCCTAACTCACCGTAAAATCAAACCCAAAAGGAAAGACATTATTATTATTATTATTATTTTGTCATAGGATAAGGAAAATGATGTTTAATCATGTGAAATTGCATGCTCTTTTTTCACTATTACCACTTAGTTTCCATTTTCTCTTAAAAATCACAACACATCACATTGTTTATGAAAAATATAGAATGATTTAAATGTCAGATGGTCACATGAACTTTGTTTATGACAGACTTAAGACATATTTTTCCTTTGTCACTTGCCCTTTACATTTTCTTTTATTTAAAATGAAAAAGCCTTTTGGTTTCTCCAAAATACCATGAATGCCCTTTCTCATTAATGTACAAAATTCCCATAAAACCCCTCCCTTAATTTAATCCATAAATAATGGCTAATTTTTGAGTCTTTTTCCTTGCCCTTTTTGGGTCATAAGAAAGAAAGCAACCTGTATTTCTATCTATCTTGTCCAAAAATCAACACCTCTAAAACCTACTCCAATAACACAAATTCTACAGTGTGTAAAAAATATATAGAGAAAGCCGGTGAGAGGCCAATGGCAGTCAGTCTTCAATATTTTAGTAGCCGGTGTTCCAACTAAGACCAACTCATTGTTGTTCTACACGTTCTCCGCGACTTCACTTCACCATTTCTCAATGAAAACACCCATTTCAAAGAAACTTCTCTTTCCACTTCAAAAACCCGTCTCTTCCTTTTTCTTTTATGACATAACACAACTATAAACTTCACCCATCCTTATGTCTTAGCTCTCTCCTTTCTATAAGTTTTAGTAGATAGCAGTTGGAGATCGACAAATGAGAGAAACATAGAAAGAGAAAGAGTTTCGATTGTTCTGATTTAAAGAGGTTTTTTTGTTCAAGATTAGACTAAAGGAAGAGATCTGGAAAAGAAAATCGTTTTTTCTTTCGTAAAGTAGACAAATTAAAAGGGTGAGCATTTATCTATGTTGTTGTTGTTAATGCTATGCTAAAGATCTGTTTTTTTTTTTGGTTTAGACATTTTTGGATCTTTTCTTCCTTAAAGGCAAATTGGGTTTATGTTGCTTTTTGTTTTCTTGGGGTTAATTTGTTTGGTTGATGGGGAAATGTGGGAGCTAGGGAGGGGATAAAATGAAGTTTTGGATAAGTGGTGTTTTTTGATCCGGGCTTTAGAGGTACCCTGTTGGCTATTAGTGCTTTGATTGAAGTTTAGATTTAGTATTGAGGCATAATAATCTTTGTATGTTTATACTTAGATTTTTCTACGTGTAGATTTGGTGTTTTTCGAGAAATTTTATTGTTTGAGAACATGACAACGATGGTATTTTTTGTTTGGTGTCCAAGAAACTGCGGTAAACCGAGGGAAAGTTTTTGAATTGTTTGCTTAGCGAGAACGATTTGTTTAACTGGGCCCACTCCTGGTTGCCTTTAAACTTTCTCGGAATCTAAAATTCTTGTTGTAAAGTTTAGTACAGATCTGTTAACGTAGAAAAAGTTCTTCGATTTTTATTGCAGATGTTGACTTAATTTGACATTAAATTCATATGATTTATATACCTTTACCATCTATTAGTTAATTGTCCAAATCATGTGTATTTTAAGTTGCTTTTATGTTGACATTGGCAATCAAATAGAGGATGAGATTGTAGTTCAGAACCGTGAAATCTCTACTAGTGCTTCTAGTGATATAATTTTATGTCTTCTGGAAATTCAGGATCTAGGAGAATTCTCTGGTAGAGCTAAAAACCATGGCTTCAAAGTCTTTTAAAGGGACCCGATCTTCTTTGTCGATCTCCGCTGATGCAACTGAGTCACAGAAGCCTCCTATACCTCCAACTGTGACATTTGGCCGGAGAACATCCTCGGGTCGCTATGTGAGCTATTCAAGGGATGATCTTGATAGTGAGCTTAGTAGCAGCGATTTCATGAACTACACAGTGCATATACCTCCAACCCCTGACAACCAACCCATGGACCCTTCTATTTCTCAGAAGGTTGAAGAGCAATATGTATCGAATTCGCTTTTTACTGGTGGATTCAATAGTGTTACACGAGCGCACCTTATGGACAAGGTGATAGAATCTGAAGCAAACCATCCACAGATGGCTGGTGCAAAAGGCTCTTCCTGTGCTGTTCCCGGGTGTGATGCAAAGATAATGAGTGATGAACGTGGTGCGGATATTCTCCCTTGTGAGTGTGATTTCAAAATTTGTCGGGATTGTTACATTGATGCTGTGAAATCAGGGGATGGATTATGCCCTGGATGTAAGGAACCATATAAGAACACAGATCTGGATGAAGCAGCAGTGGATAATAGTTCCAGGCCACTTCCACTTCCGCCCCCTGCTACAATGTCCAAAATGGAGAGGAGGTTGTCTTTAATGAAGTCAATGAAGTCAGGGCTGATGAGGAGTCAAACAGGAGATTTCGATCACAATCGTTGGCTGTTTGAGACTAGAGGAACATATGGTTATGGCAATGCTATATGGCCAAAGGATGGTAATATAGGTAATGGAAAAGATGATGAAGTTGCTGAGCCAACAGAATTGATGAACAAACCATGGAGGCCACTTACTCGGAAATTAAAAATACCAGCAGCTGTTCTCAGCCCATACCGGTATAGTCTACATTTCTATATCACCCTACATCTTGTATTTCTTCTCTATGGTTTTAGATTTTACCATGACAATAACTCCTTGAAAACTTGAGCTTTTATTTGTCTCTGAACATTTGAGCTTTTTTGCCACATTTATGCACAGTAGCTTAGCATGATTGCTTGTTGTACTAATGAATATAGGAAGGTGACTACATTGATACTGTCTCTCCTTCTTGTTTCATTACCTTTGAACCTTTCTTTTTATGCTTGCAGGCTTCTGATATTTTTGCGAATTGTTGTCCTTGGGTTGTTTTTGGCTTGGAGGGTGAACCATCCAAACAATGATGCTATTTGGCTATGGGGAATGTCTGTGGTTTGTGAAATTTGGTTTGCTTTTTCATGGCTTCTTGACCAACTGCCCAAGCTCTGCCCTATCAATCGTTCTACAGACCTTAACGTGTTGAAGGACAAATTTGAAACACCAACCCTTAACAACCCTACTGGTAAATCTGACCTTCCAGGCATAGATGTCTTTGTCTCTACTGCAGATCCCGAGAAAGAACCACCACTTGTCACTGCAAACACTATCTTGTCAATTCTAGCTGCGGATTACCCTGTTGAAAAACTTGCTTGTTATGTTTCTGATGATGGAGGAGCACTTTTAACTTTTGAGGCTATGGCTGAAGCAGCAAGTTTTGCTAATATATGGGTTCCATTTTGCCGTAAACATAACATTGAACCCAGGAATCCAGAATCTTACTTCAATCTTAAGAGGGATCCTTACAAGAACAAAGTCAAACCAGATTTTGTCAAGGACCGCCGACGAGTTAAACGCGAGTATGATGAATTCAAAGTCCGTATCAATGGTTTGCCAGACTCCATACGCCGTAGGTCTGATGCATTTCACGCAAGGGAGGAAATCAAGGCAATGAAGCTGCAGAGACAGAATAGGGAAGATGAACCTGTAGAGGCTGTGAAGATTCCAAAAGCCACATGGATGGCTGATGGAACTCATTGGCCTGGGACTTGGTTAAATCCAGCTAATGAGCACTCCCGGGGTGACCATGCTGGTATAATACAGGTATAAATATTTTCAAGATATTGTTTTTCACATTTTCAACTAGTACATTGTTTGAACATATTTTCTCCCCTTCTTTTGCTTTGGATTGGTATTATCAAGTTTTAAGATGTTTCACTTTGGTAGATAAAGTAAAGTGAGTAGCCTATAATGTGATGCTGCATTTCCTTCTCTTAATCTCTTAAATTTTGATTTCATAGGTGATGCTGAAACCACCCAGTGATGAACCATTACACGGAACTGCTGATGATAGGCTCATTGATCTAACTGATGTTGATATTCGTCTCCCTTTGCTAGTCTATGTTTCTCGTGAGAAGCGCCCAGGCTATGACCACAACAAGAAGGCAGGTGCCATGAATGCCCTTGTTCGGGCATCTGCAATTATGTCTAATGGCCCATTCATCCTGAACCTTGACTGCGATCACTATATCTACAACTCTCAGGCAATGAGGGAAGGCATGTGCTTCATGATGGATCGAGGAGGTGATCGCATTTGTTATGTCCAGTTCCCTCAAAGGTTTGAGGGGATTGACCCTTCTGATCGCTATGCCAATAACAATACTGTTTTCTTTGATGTAAACATGCGGGCCCTTGATGGTCTTATGGGCCCTGTCTATGTCGGAACTGGATGCCTCTTTCGGAGGGTTGCCCTTTATGGCTTTGACCCACCTCGATCGAAAGAACACCACCCTGGTTGCTGCAGCTGCTGCTTTTTTGGTCGTAACAAGAAGCATTCCTCAATGGCACACAGCCCTGAGGAAAATCGTGCTCTGAGAATGGGTGATTCTGATGACGAGGAGATGAACCTGTCCCTGCTTCCAAAGAGGTTTGGGAACTCAACATTTCTCATTGATTCAATTCCTGTGGCCGAGTTTCAAGGTCGTCCCCTTGCAGATCATCCAGCTGTGAAGAATGGGCGCCCACCTGGTGCTCTCACCATTCCCCGTGAACTTCTTGATGCCTCGACAGTTGCAGAGGCAATCAGTGTCATTTCATGCTGGTATGAGGATAAGACTGAGTGGGGACACCGTGTTGGGTGGATTTATGGGTCTGTTACTGAAGATGTGGTCACAGGATATAGAATGCACAACAGAGGATGGAGATCAGTTTATTGTGTGACTAAGCGTGATGCGTTCCGTGGAACTGCTCCAATCAATCTCACTGATAGGCTTCACCAAGTCTTGCGTTGGGCTACTGGTTCAGTTGAGATTTTCTTTTCCCGTAACAATGCTCTCCTAGCCAGTCCTAGAATGAAGATTCTACAGAGAATTGCCTATCTAAATGTTGGAATCTACCCTTTCACCTCCATTTTCTTGATTGTCTACTGTTTCCTTCCTGCACTTTCGTTGTTTTCTGGCCAGTTCATTGTCCAGACCCTCAACGTAACATTCCTTACTTACCTCCTCATCATAACAGTTACTCTTTGTTTACTAGCTGTGCTTGAAATTAAGTGGTCTGGCATTGAGTTGGAAGAGTGGTGGAGAAACGAGCAGTTTTGGTTGATCGGGGGGACAAGTGCTCATCTTGCTGCCGTGCTTCAGGGCCTGTTGAAAGTGATTGCTGGGATTGAGATTTCTTTCACCTTGACATCAAAATCAGCAGGAGATGACTTGGATGATGAGTTTGCTGATCTCTACATAGTCAAATGGACATCCTTAATGATACCACCGATCACGATCATGATGGTCAACTTAATAGCAATAGCAGTCGGGTTCAGCCGAACAATTTACAGTGTTATCCCTCAGTGGAGTCGTCTACTAGGTGGAGTTTTCTTCAGCTTCTGGGTTCTGGCTCATCTCTATCCTTTTGCTAAAGGGCTGATGGGAAGAAGAGGAAGGACACCTACAATTGTGTTCGTATGGTCAGGTCTTATGGCCATCACCATATCCCTCCTTTGGGTTGCAATCAATCCCCCATCCACCACTAACCAAATTGGAGGATCATTCCAGTTCCCTTGATTGGACATTTTTTATGTTAAAGGTGAAACACTTCTATTATCGTATTCCTTTATTTATTCCTTTTTTCTTCCTGCTTCAAGCTGATATGCTGGTGAAAAAACTAGGCATGTTCTATATTACCATGTGCCAATTGGAATATACTTTTAGCAGCAATTTTAGTGAGTTTTCATGGGATAGATCCAACAAAAAACTGGTTTCCCTACTCTTTTGTTCTTATTGTATGATGTTTACGTGTACTCACTGAATAGTTACTTTTTTCTTCAACTTTTTCTGGTGGATCGCCATCTATATTTATGCTTCAATGCAATTGTTTTTTGGGTAGCTTTGATTGATTGATAAACAAAACCATACGAAAGGCAAAGTAATTTAACGATATTTCTTCATTCCACTGATAGTGTCATTTGATGATGATATTTATAATTTTTTTACTTTTATGTTATATTTATATTTATTTTATTTATAATGCCTATTGTAGATTATATATGACTATGTTTATCTGCATGTATATACGGGTGTTCAAACTTCGGTTAAAATGGTCGGTACTCAAATTTAGTTCGGTCATAAGTTGGTTAATGATTTTTTTGAAATTTCAATTATAAATTAATTCGGTTCGAAATTAAATAATTAACCGAAATAAATAATATATATTAGCCCATTATCCACTTGGGTCCCAGCCACCCTTCCGCACAAGCCCTCATTATAAACTCAATCCAAACATATATTTATAAACTTAACCCAATCTAAATAATTAATTTACTTGTAAAATTAACATTAAGAATTTAATAAAAAATAGTTTTTTTATAAAAATAACTTGAATTTTAATTAATCACAAAAATGGTCTATATTTTTTTGTTAAGTACATATGACCTGAAATGAATAGTGAAAGTTGGTGGAGCCAAAAAGATAGACGCCACCAACATGCCACGTCAGCCAGCCAGATTAAAAAAAATCAATTTTTTCTTGTGGAGCCATAAAGAATAATGCTACCTATGTAAATATTAAAAAAATACCAATATTTTTCAATAATTCAGGAGCTAAAAAATAAATAATAATTGTGGAGTCATAAATAATGACGCCACCACTCTAATATGTCAAAAAAAAAAATTCCATTCTAAAAAGTGTTAAATTACCATTCATTCTAGCTACCACACTCTCTAATAAGCAGCTGACCTAGTTGCCAGCCAACAGCTCCTTGACCAACACACCATGGTTCTTTTCCAAGCTCTCCCATCCCAAACAATGTCCCCTTGCCGCCCCACTATTTGTTTCTAGCAACAAAGCCACAACCACCTTTCATTCCATCCTCTGCCGCACCAACCACCAGCCACCTTCACTATCTTCACAAACGCCATGCTATTATTAGTAGACTCCATGCCATATATTATTTTATTATTAATTATCCTATTTCAATTAGTCGCGATTTTATTGCAATTTTTAAAATAAAAAAAATGGCACACATAACATTGATGATGCCATTCTCTATGTTTCTATCAAATAAAATATTAGTTTTAAATAATAAAAAACAATCACTTTAAAAATAAAAAATTGACAAAGTGGTGACGTCATTCTCTATGACTCCACCATCGTTATTAACTTTTTAGCCCTCCAATTATTAAGAAATATTAGTATTTCTCATATATTTATATTGACGGCGTCATTCTCTATAGCTCCATCAGAAAAATAAATTTTTTTGTTCGACCAATTTTCACTATTTATTTGAGATTATTTACGTACATAATAAAAAAGTAGGTCATTTTTATAATTAATTAAAATTTTCTAGTTATTTTTATAAAAAAACCTTAAATGTCCTAAAAACTAAAAACAACTCACCATGGATCCTAATCTGAAATCTCCCAAAATCTCTAACTTTCTAGCGCCGACAGCCCAACACGCTGGTTACAAATGGAACGATCTTGGTTGTTACAAATGGTCTTTTTTTCCTTCTTAGTGTCAGCTTTAAATGCAGCGCTTGTATCTCTGTTGAATAGTTCTCTTTTGTTTTAGTCCATGGTTAGAGTTTCAAGCTACTTTCTTTCACCTTTATCATGGATTATTGAGGTATTCATTCAGATTCTTGTGCTTTACATTATGTTCAACTTGTAAACCTGCTTTAGGCTGATTGTAGGGTGCTTATGGTTGCTGCTTGCTCAGTTTCACTGCTTCTGCCTCATAAAAAATCTACTTTTCTGAACAACTTTTGTCCTTTGCCAAATAGAGCTTATTATAAATTATGAATTATTTAATTTAGTGCTTTGCTATCCTTTATGTATTTTATCTTGAGGCTGCTACTTTTTTTGCACTCTCACTCATTGCTACTGCTATTAATTTATTACTTTGTTTTGCTATGAATTTCATTGATTGCCTTGGAATATCCAGAGAAGAGACCTTATGCAAAATTCTAGAACTATTTTCACTTGCCAAGAATATTTCCCTAGAACATCATCATATGATTAAGTCCTTCATGCCCTGCACCTGTCTCCTATACAAGTTATGTTAAAGGGAAAAATCCCTTTTTTGGCCATTTTAAAGTAGTCTCCTCATGGAAATTGCATCCCCCCACCCCCTTCTCTCTTATTTCCTACACATGTAGTCTCTCCCTAGGTTGTCTTTTAACTTATCGAAGATTCAATAGGATGGGATGGCTTTTTAAATTTGTTGCCAATGTTTGAAGCAATCTCTAATTGAGTCATTATGTGACAGTTCATTGCTACTATGTAAAATTTCTTGTTCATAATTTGTTGCTAAGAGGTAAAAAGAGCTTCTTTGTCATTCAATGCTTGCACTAGAATGCGATATGGGTACAATTCTAAGTTTCACATTATGGCTTACAATTCTCGCTTTCAACTATTCTTTACCATATTATATAGATATGTATATATCATTTGTTTTCACCTCCACTTAAAATTTTTTCAACTATTAAAATAAATAAATAAACATTAGCAATATATATTTTTTATGTCTTATATATATAAGACAAAAACATATAAATTTCTGTTAATTCGATTAACCGATTGAATTAATTGAAATATTTTAGTTCGGTCAATGTGCTTGAAAAAAATTCATTCGGTTAACAGTAAAAGATTTTTAAGTTCGATTAATGCTAATTCGATTTGGTTAATAACCAAATTGACCGTTTGAATACCCCTATATGTATCTATGTTAGTTTTTTTTTTTTTGGTAATATGTATCTATGTTATTAAGTTATGGAGTCATTACTTGCTGCTATTATGTTAGATATCTTATACTATTAATTTATAATTGTTAAAGATATGTGACCCAAATTCTTGTTAAATAAAAATACAAGTGGCAATATAAGGGGATCTACGAGGGTCGGAGGCCTTTGCGGTACGGTATAGGCTGCACAAGTAAAATCTGTATAGAAATATACTTCCTCTAGTTGGTGTTGATTAGAATAAAGTGTTTTAACCTTACTACATTATTTCTATTTCACTTTGATGAGAATATGGTTTTACAAAATTATAAATAGATATAGTGTCTCTCCTCTTGTATTATAAATAGATGTAAAATTTGTGTGATTTTTCTTTTAAAAAAAATAGAGATTAAGTAACATATCGCTCTCTTAAGTTTTATTTTGTATGTCTCACTCCTTTATTCAATCACGTCACTAAAAAATTCAAAGTTTAGAAGATAAACCAAGAAAAATACTGGGTTTTTGCCTTAGCAGTTTATGCATTTGCCAATGGCATTACAAAGTGATGGTATTATTCTCACTCCTTTATTCAATCACGTCACTAAAAAATTCAAAGTTTAGAAGATAAACCAAGAAAAATACTGGGTTTTTGCCTTAGCAGTTTATGCATTTGCCAATGGCATTACAAAGTGATGGTATTATTGAACATATGAACTCAAGGATTTGCAGAATGTGGTGGACGAGTAAAAACAAGGACCGAGGCTGGACTATGATGGCATGGGACAATATTTGTACTCCTCGGTTTTAGAGACTTGCATCTTTTCAACCTAGATCTCCTCGGAAGACAAGCATAGTGACTTCTCAATAATAAGGAGACGCTTTGTTACCATATTGTCAGCTCAAAATACTTCCCGGATGGTAACCTCTTTAGCCCAAAACATGTTGATAAACCGTCTGTTACTTGGAGAAGTATTGCCATTGCTGTTCGAAGTTTAAGACAAGGATTTGCATGGCTTGTGGGAAATAGCAGTAGTGTGGATATTTATAAGGATAATTGGGGCTTTGAAGGCCTTAATGGGGATGCTTTTATATGCAGTAAGGAGCAAGTTAGTGAGAAGAAAGTTCATGAACTGTGAATGTCGGATAGTAAACGTTGGGACAGGAATAGGGTGAATGATATTTATGGAGAAACTTTGGGAGAGCAAATTTGCAATATCCTCATTTTTCTTCATTGTCTGAATGATGTGCTGGTTTGGTTTCATAGTCATCATGGCACATATACAACTAAAGTTGCGTACTCCTGGCTCATTCTCAAAAAGATAGGCATGGGAAAGTTGCGTACTCCTGGCTCATTCTAAAAAAGATAGGCATGGGACCTCACCGTTTATTCTGGAAAATGATCTGGAAGCTCAAAATCATTCCAAAGATTTGTATTTTTGCTTGGAGAGTGGGTCATGAAATTCTGCCTACAAATTCAAAAATTGCAACCATTCAACCTTCATTGAATCCGGCTTGCCAGCGTTGTGGGACTGAAACGCTCATTCATGCGTTAAAGGACTGCCCAACTGCGAGGGAGACACTGAAATGTGGAGGTTTTGACGATAGATTGGTCAGCAGTGTTTTTGATTGATGCATCGACTGGTTGGAGATGGCTTTGAGAATCCTTGATAAAAAAGGTATGGAAAACTTCATCACCCTCATTTAGAACTCATGGAATAACAGAAATAACTTTACATTTCGTGGTAAAGAGGAGGATGCAAGTACTAAATGGACTAGAGCTTTGACGTTAAGCAACGATTTCAAGATCCATAACTTAAGCGAAAAACCAATGCTCCCTTATCAACCTATTGGTCGTAAATGGATAAAACCGCCACGAGAGATGATGAAAATAAATGTAGATGTTGCCATTGAAGAGGGGAAAATGGGGTTGGGTGTGATTATCAAGGATGAAGATGGTTTTGTTTTGGGAGGGTATGGTTGCGTTAAAGATTTGACATTTAATAGTGAGTGGGCAGAAATGATGACTATTGAGGAAGGAGTCAGCCTGGCAAAAAGCTTGAATTTGAAAAGGGTTCAATTCGAGTTTGACAGTTCAAACATAGTGAATAAAATTAATAGAAGGGATCAGGATATAAGGTTTCTGGGTCAGCGAGCTAAAGCCATTTATAAGAAGCTGAGGTCCTTTGAGGAAGCTGTCATCAAGTGGGCGCCTAGATCCAGCAATAAGATTGCTGATTTTATTTGCAATTTTGTGTTAAGTAATAATTGTATTTGGAATTTCGATGTGAATTATTCAAAAGAGATTCACGATCTTGTAATTCTGGATGCTATTAATGAAAGCTAGGCCTTTATGGCCTGATTTGTTCAAAAAAAAAATGTAAAATTTGTGTGATTTATTTTACTCTCTTCTCTTACCATTATCAACATTCTATTTTTATAATAATAATTATTTTAAAATAATTAAATTTATTAGGCTTAATGCAACTTTGGTTTTTAATTTTTTTTATCCTTTTAATGTTATTTTTTAGTTTAGTATTTCCAATTAATCATGCATTGTGATAGTGTAATAGGATTATGTTATAGTGATGTCATCTTTCAAAAAAATTACAATTTTTTTTAAAATTATTAAAATAGAATATATATAAAATAAAATAAAATAAAAAAATTTATGAAAAAATAACTAAAAATTTAAAATTTTTAGAAATTTTAATATTTTATAAATCATATTTACTAGAACTAGAACTAGAACTTTGATTATTGTCTCTTGAGATGATACCACCTACAATAATTATTTTATAGAACTTCTTAAGTGATAAATTTGGATAACTTTTTTTATTCAAATTATTTAAACAATAAAAAATAATGATATTTCAATTAAATAATATTTTTTACTATCTCAAGACAAATTATTGGTCTCTAGGCCATCTTAAGAATTATTGTTGAGTGTTTAATCATTTTAAAGAACTTAAAATAAAAAGAGGATGTGCATGATGACAGATGAAAGAAGCTTATTCCAAACATTAAATAGGGATCAAGTCAAATAAAAATGTTGCCAATAATATTAGTAAAGTACTAAAAATTGAAATATTTTAAAATATTACAAATTTGATATAAAAAATTATCTAATTTTTTTAAAATATTTTTAAAATACAATTTTTATAAAAATTGATTGTATTACAATATACAATTTTATATCAAATTTTTAATATTTTAAATATAATTAACGAATGTGTACTTTATTGCGGGATACAATATTTTTTACTGTTTTTAGAGTTTGTAATAATTTGTTATAATCTTTTATGATTACTAATAATTTTTATATTTTTATTATATTTTACATTTTCTAATAATGTTTATAGTTTTTATAGATTTTTTTATATTTTTTTCCAATTTTAAAAAATTCTAACATATTTTTAATTTTTTAGACAAGTATATATATTTATAATTTCAGTTATATATTTTAGGTTTTTTAGGTTTTTTCGAATGATGACTTTAGCTTGTGTCACATGGCAATTTATGATTTGTTGGATATCTTACTCATCTAAATCGGAAACGTTTGATAATGTTAGGGATTGAATTAAAAACGTTTGATAATAATAGGGATTGAAATCGGCAAAAAAAAATTTAAATTACCATAATGGGAAAAACGATATACTTTCGTTTTGATTAACCCAATTTATTAACATGTTATTAATTATTTATTGAATATTTAACTTTTTTAATAATTTTATTGGCTTAAGGGTCTAAAAAGGTCACAAATTTTTTCAAAAAAAAGAAGCAATTAAGTCCCTCATTTTTTTTGCACTCAATTGAGCACTTGAACTTTCAAAATGTATCAAAAAAGCCCTCAAACTTCTTCAAAAAAAAATTAAGCCCCAACTTTTTTTCACTCAATTGGGTACTTAAAGTTTCAAAATGCATCAAAAGGCCCTCAAAATTTTTCAAAAAAGCAATTAAGCCCCTGCTCTTATTAAAAATTTAAAAAATTATAATAAATAATAAAATTTAGAAAATTTATTAAATTTTAATAAAAATATAAAAAATATAAAAATGAGAATTTAGAATTTCTTTTATAAAAAATCGTAAAAAATAAAAAATTGTAAATTTTTATAAAAATTATAAAAAATTAACGACCTCTAGTTTTTTCAATTAAAGTCATTACGTGTCGCAATACAGCGTGACATGTGGTGAAAAATGATAAAAAAAGGAAGTAATGAAACTTATAGAAAGATTATAAAATGTTTCTTTTGGTACTATAATTTTTATAAAAAAGTTTACGAAATTTATATTTTTTTACATTTTGTATAATTTTCTTACGACTTTATAAACATTTATAATTTTTTATATTTCTATATATTTTAAAATTTTTTACGATTTTTTAGAAATTTTTTTTACAATTTTTATATTTTTTTAATTCTTAATAAATTTTTAATATTTAAATTTCTTATTAAAATTTAATAAAATTTATAGTTTTATAGCTTTTAATTTTTTATAATTTTTTTTCTATTTTTTAATAAAAGCATGGGCTTAATTATTTTTTTAAAAAAATTTTGAGGGTCTTTTTGATACATTTTGAAAGTTCAAGTATCCAATTGAGTGCAAAATAAAGTAATGGCTTAATTGCTTTTTTTTGAAAAGGTTTGAGGGCCTTTTTGATGCATTTGGAAAATTCAAGTACCCAAATAAGTACAAGAAAAAAAAAGAGTTAATTAAATTTTTTGAAAAAAATTGAGGAATTATTACACGTTAAGCTTAATTTTACAAAAAGCACAAAAGTTTGAAAATGAATGGATTAACATATTAATAAAATATTTAATTTAAAAGCATGCTATTAAATATTTATGAAGGTAAACGAATAATTAGAATTTGATAATTTAAAAATTATGATACGCAATCAACGTTGCCACTCCTTTTTTTTCCATTTATTAATATTGAATGCATATACTTACTATAATTTTATTAGTTATTATTAATATTTTATTACTATTTTATTTATCATATATTATTATATTATAGAGTTAATTGCACTATACATCTTTAAATCATGATTTTAATTCTATATCGGTCTCAAATTTCAAAACGTCTTAATTACATCTCTATACTATCGATGTTATATCAATTATGTTCTTTTATTATTAAAATTGTTAATTTAACTATTAAATAACATATCAAATCTTAAAGTCTTTATCATTTTATTTACAAAATTAAAAATCTATTTTATAAGTTATTTTATTTTAATTATACCGGTTTTGACAAATAAATTTAATTACCAACACTATTAAAATTCACTATTGGAAGTACTTAATATCCACTTCATCCAAAGAAAACTTAAACATTTATTACACAACATATAAGACCATGAAGAAAGTTTAATGGGAGTATTAAATTTTTGTAATGTTAAACAAAATATTAATATTTTAGAAATATTAGTCATCAAATTGTATATATGATGATATGGAATGTTATGAATTGAATTGAGACGATCATGGTATAAATGAGTATTATATGAAACTATGGTATGTGATCATGATTATATGTGTTTGGAGCACTGATGACCCTATTAACTGTCTTGGGCAGAGTTGGGTATAGTTGACACGTCATAAGATGAGTGTATGGGATTATACTTCGGTTTATACCGATGAGGCACATAACACAAATTATACTTCAAATGTACCAATGAGGCACTAGTTGCCAGATATATTAGTGTGATGGTTGGATGATCCGTGTATCCGTCTTGAGTCTGTGTCTGATTAATAAGGATTATGAATCATATACCATGCTAAGTGACTTTTGAGATGAAATGTTAATATCAAATGATGTATCTTGTATATTAATGTTAAAGTAACAAAGGATAACATGTGAAAGATTATGTGAACTGGTTAAAATGAGTCTTGAGGACCGATATGGATATGAAACGAATCAATAGTTTCGAGATAGAAATGAGAAAATAAAACTAGTGATAATAAAAAATATAAGTAAATATGTTATGATGATAGATAATGTTATATGTTCTTATATGATAGTCCAAATGAAATGTGGCATGAGGATTGACAAATGAGACATGAGTTGCAAATTGAATTAGTTGATAATTAGATCACATTTTGATCGTATTAAGCATCTTACTTATATCTGTATTATTGAGTTAAATCATGAAAGTGCCACTTATTCCTACCATTTAGCATACAGTTTGTTTATTCTCGTGCACAGGTACCATAGAGCTCAAGGTTTCAAAGTGATCGACAACATCCAAAATCAACTCTCAACACAGCAAGTTCATACATTTTGTAATGTTAATTGCAACTGGCCAGTACCTAACCTTTGAGTTGGTCTTTAGGTCTAACTTGTCATATTGGTACATATGATAGAAAAGTTCACATTTTTAGCATGCCCACGTGTGTTTGATGTTAAGTATATGAATATCCCTTGTAAGTTAATGTTTACTTACCAATTTGGCCATGCTATACTTGTGATGAAGTTATTTCTTGCTTTCTAAGTAAATGAATTTTTTATCTGCTTGTGCTCACGTATTGAAAGGTACTTGTTATGTCTAAGTAAGGTAGTTGCCATTTGAACTAATGCCTAAATTGTAAGTTGTTGCATTTTGGGTTCATTTTGGCCATTTGGTAATTGTGCTTAACAAATTTTGGATGGATGAAGTAAAATTTGGAGGAAACTACATCCAAGGTCACGACATCAAGCTTTTTTTTTCATAGTCACGATTCTCCCATGTTGAGGTCGTGACATCAAATCCCCCTATCTTCAAGGTCGCGATGTTCCCTTGCTGAAATTGAGACATCAACCTCCTGATTTCAATGTTGAGACTCACTTCAAATGAAGTCGCAACGTCTTGCTTCTGCCCTTCGTGGTCGCATCGCGTCTCCTTCATGGTCGCATCGAACTAGTATGAGAGCTTTCGTAAGCTTGTTTATAACATAAATATGAATATATAATGTGTTCTGTTAAGCGTATGAACTAAATTGCTTGTATGGCTCAACTGTTAAATATTGAAATAGAATTATAGTTGCTTCGGCAACGAATGTGATATCTCATATCTCGGATTCGATGATCGGGTCGGGTATGAGGTATTACATTTTATTTGATTCTCTACTATGTTCTCCACTAACGCTATGCAATCACATTTTATTTATTCTAAAAAATCAAACTCCCATTTTCTCAAAATAACATTACTCAAACCAATTTCATATTCCCAAAAAATTAATTATTTAATAAAATAAAATAAAATAAATTAATTTTCTCAATTAAATTATTTTCTTAACGTAATTCTAATTCTGTTTAAGTCAATGTGACTTTACCGTACTAAAAAATATGAGCAAAAAAATTTAATTGTTTTGTTCAAGAAAATTGCAATGACCAATTAATTTAATTTTCACTTCTAACTTCAATTATTTAATTAAATAGTAATTCGATGAAATTAATTTAATCTCTAAGTCATCTTTTTCTTAAAGTGAGAAAATGCATTCATTACAGATAGTTATACATGCGATTTATTTATATAATTCGTAATTTTCATTTACCCATCTCGTCGGTTCAAATGCAAAATGTTAAACGTTATATCAAGTTAGTGGAGAGACAGATTGGACTTATAAAATTAAAGCTAAAATAATTTGTAATTAAGTTCTAACTCTTCAATTATTAATTATAACATTATTTATAATGAAGTCATTTCATTAAAGTATCATGACTGAGCTCTCCCTGTTATATACCATTATAAAAGTAACTTTATCAAATGCTCGTTCAATGACCTTATCATTAGTGTGTTACCCACATAGGATTTCCTTAATGTCTTTGGGTTAAATCCGTTCATCCTGTATAATCCTATTTTATCTCATTATAACTATTATATCTTTCTTTATGAAAAAGTCAATTACTAACACATAGAAATTAAATCATTTGTCCCAGAGAAATAACTATTTAATTGATAAAATTACTTAACTATTCTTTAATATATTTTTATATTAGCTCCGTAAATATTCCTATTTTATATTTACAAACTCAGTTTAAGGAAATGGGGTTCCGAAACCGTATTTTTCGGTACCACTAAAAATCGAATTGTTACCTTACCAATTGAGCTAAGGCTTTTAATACATCAAAGTATACAAGTCACACGCACTAGTCAAGGTTGAGGTAAGTCACACTATAAACATCACAAGTGATTAAATCCATAAATGAATTTAGGATTTATTCTATTTGGCATCTGACGTATTGTTAGTCAAGGCAATCACATCTATGTCTCTATCTTTTGAGAGTCATCTGCATTTATACCCAAAATAAAGTATCTCCCTAATTAGACTTGATAGATGACATAATAGTTTTTGAATATTTTCGAGTGTATCTCTTTGAATTGTTAACAAACTTTTTTTTAAGCTTTATTGATTAACTTTTAAAAAGTTAGGATTATCAACTTGCTTCCGATTAGGATTTTTTTTTCTTGCAAGATTTAGTTTTTTATTAATTGAATGATTTTAGAGTATTATTTTTATAAGATTTCTAACATCTTGATTGGGTAATAAGTTTTAGAGGTTTATTGATAAAAGTCCATGAAGAAATTAGGATTGGTGATCTTTTATTGTGACAGCCCAAAGTTGACCCTAGTAGGGAAGTGGTTTCGGGACCGCTAAACCGAGTCACCGAAATGTTTGAATGTGATACTTATTGTCTAGAATATGTAATTATGAATGTGTGAAAATTTCAAGCTTCGATTTGGTTGATTGCATGTGAATTTAGTCAATAGGACTTATGTGAGAAAATTCTAAAATGTGATAGGTCAATGTGTGAGGACCTATTAGTGCATGTGGACAAAGGGGGGACTTGCATGTCAAATTCCCCCCCTACTAGTAGTGGCCGGCCATGACAAGCATGGTAGACCAAGTTTGATGGCCAAGACATGTCATAGACATGTCTTGTTGGTGCATCATGGGTGGAAAAAAATAAAATAATGGGCATGGAAATTAAATAATGAAAAGGAGTATGGTGAATACAAAAAAAAAGAAAAATGTGTGTAGTTGTTTGTTTTCCCCCCATTGCCGTGAGCTAAAGAAAAGAAAGGAGAGAATTTTTGTTCATCCTTTTCTCATCTTCATACTTGCCGAAACTAGAAAGAAAAACAAAGAAAAAAAAATTACTCATCCTTTGGTTCATCCTTGGCCAAAAATTTTAAGGAGGAAAGAAGAAGAAAGGTGAAGAGATTCGGCCATGCATGTAGCTAGGCTAAGGTATGTTGATGATGTTCCATGAGATGCATGCATGTTTTAGTTGTTAGCTTGAGTTCTACCTAGCCCATGGTCTAAATCTTGCTATGTGATGGAAATGACATTTGACCATGGATGCATCATTCTTGGTTGATGTTTGATTTGGTGGTGATGAGGCAAGAGGATGAGTTAAAATTCGGCCTAGGTAGAGGTTGTGTTAATGCCATTGCATGCTAAATATGAAGTTTGTTAATGATGCATGTGATGATGACTTGATGATTCTTGAACCTCCTTGTTAGCATTTTTGTGTGAGCACATATGTGCATTGGTTGCTAAATGGAGAAGAATCGGCTAGCAAGATGTGTGCTAAGGCCGAATGTAACTTTGCATGTTAATGAGCAATGCATGTGTTGAAATCGACCCCAAAAATAGACATGCATATTCGGCCAAGGGGGAAAAATTAGCTAATATGTTGTGTTGATGCATGATTTCACATGTATGTGACTTTAATGTCTAATGTATAAATATGGGCTAAGTGCTTCGTGTTCATCTTTTTTATGCCTAAATGATGAAATCAATTTATTTGTTTAATTAAGCTCAAGAGCAAAGGGGAAATAGATCCGATAAAGGGAAGGAAAAAGTGGTCGAATAGTTAGCGGAATTGTTCGACAACACCCGAGGTAAGTTCTTGAGTAAGAGAGCTTAAATTACGATGAAAATCATGCTCTATGTGTGGCTATTGAGCCGAATGTGCAAGGATGATATGTGCCTTGTGTTTGAGTTTTGCAAATGAAAATGAAATACGAATGTGCCATGAATTATTGTTAGATGTGCATGATTAATTGAATGCTGTCCGGGCTAAGTCCCGAAGGCTTTGTGCTAAGTGACTATATCCGGACTAAGATCCGAAGGCATTTGTGCGAGTTATTAATTCCGGGTTAAGTCCCGAAGGCCTTTGTGCGAGATACTAATTTCGGGTTAAGTCCCGAAGGCATTCGTGCGAGTTTTAAAATCCGGGTTAAGTCCCGAAGGCATTGTATGAGTTACTATAACCGGGCTATGTCCCGAAGGCACTTGAACGAGGAGCTATATCCGGTTAAATTCCGAAGGTACGTGATTTTGGTAATGAATGAGCTTGCTGTAAAATTTCAGCTAATACTCGAAAAACATCCCAATATTGGGATATGTTACGTAAGTGTTGAATTTAATCGAGCCCTTACAAATAAATATTCGCTCAGTTGATGAACGAGCTACCGGCCTTCGGCTAAGTTGGTCTTTTGTGTATGTACATAAGGGTTAACGTTGTGAAGTAAGTTTGATGTCGGAAAATTGTGTATTATGAAATATTCCGTTTAGCTAAATGTGTGCTATTCTTTCGTTATGCTGGAATTCCTTGCTCAAAACTTACTAAGCATAAATTGCTTACTTCGTTCCATTGCTCCTCTATTTTATAGATTTTTGGTTCTCCAGCTATCGGACTCGGGATCTTAAAGTCGAAGTCGCCCACACTATCAAAGGCTCTTTTGGGTACTCTTTTGGTTGAATTTTGATATGGCATGTTTAGGACGACCCATTGTTGTTTTTCGAGTACTTTATGTGATGTATAAGTTTTGGATAGCCATGTGAAAATGGCTTATATGTGTTTAAGTATAATGTTATAATCATTTAGTGTGGATATGCTTGACAAGGATTGGCCACGGGGATGGTTAATCACTTTCATAAATTGTGCTATGTATGCAAAAAGGGCTAGTTGAACCACGAAATAGGTAAAGCCTACCTTAAAGGTAGATGCTGACAGCATCAGTGACGTAGATTTGGAAAATCACTAAAAATAGTAGGAATGGAATTAAATAGTGAATAAATTATGTAAACAAACCTTGAAGAATCTACTTTCATAGGAAAGTAACGAAACAATCATACGGACAGTATGTTAAGAGATATTAAGGTTCTCGTGAGACAGGGCCAGAACGGGTTCTGGGTTCCTTGTTCCGACTTTGGAAATTGATTATAAATTAACCAGAGATAATTAGGAGTCATACCATATATGTATAGATTCCTCTCTGAGTCTAGTTTCTATAGAAACAAACAGCATCAGTATTGGAGCCCTGTACAAGGAGATATCCAAGTCGTAATGCGCAAAGGTCAGGGTAGTCGATTCCTGTAACATGGGAGACTTTAACTAATAAAATGTACTAATTGGCCTGATCAAAAATTCTAGAAAAAAATATGTAGATGGGCATATGAATCTAGTTTCAGGGAAAAATCACGAAACTAATTTTCGAGTTGTGAAGCTCAAGATATGATTTTTAAAGCGACTAGTACACAGATTGGGCAGTGTCTGGAAATTTTTCAAAGTTTGTTAACACCTCGTGTTCGACTCCGGTGTCGGACTCGGGTTCGGGGTGTTACATTTTATTGGTATCAGAGCTATGGTTTAGTCGATTCTAGGACTACCGTAATGTGTTGGGTCTAGCTATACATGCCATTTTATGTGATTACTTGATAGTGTGGTGATTTCTGACAATTGTAAATGTGTTTATTTATAGTAATGGATCCCGATCGTGATCGAGAGGTAGCTGATGATCTTGAGAGTGTAGCGCCTGCTCCCGCACAAGGGACAGTGCCGGCAGACTCTCAACCTAATGCTAGTAATCCGAATGATGAAGCTAGACAAGCATTCTATAGCGTGATGAATGATTGGTTCAACCAATACATTCGAACTAATATGGCTGTTCCACAACCTCCATTCCCGACAAATACTACCCCCGCACCTACAATACCACCGGTAACGGACCAAATAAGGTCAAATAAGCCCCCAGTTGACAGAATCCGAAAACATGGGGCTACTGAATTTAAGGCTATGGATAGCGATGATGCCGAGCAAGCTGAATTTTGGCTGGACAACACTATCCGGGTACTCGATGAGCTATCTTGTACACCCGATGAATGCCTAAAGTGTGCTATCTCCTTGCTACGTGATTCTGCCTACTATTGGTGGAGTACTCTGACTTCTGTTGTGCCCCGAGAGCAAGTAACTTGGGAGTTTTTCCAAACTGAGTTTCGGAAAAAGTATATCAGTCAGAGGTTTGTTGATCAAAAACGGAAGGAATTTCTTGAGCTTAAGCAAGGCTCCATGTCGGTTACTGATTACGAGCGAAAATTTGTTAGACTTAGCAAATACGCTCGGGAATGTGTTTCGTCCGAAGCTATTATGTGTAAACGCTTCGAGGATGGGCTGAATGAAGATATAAAAATGTTCGTTGGCGTTCTTGAAATACGGGAGTTCGTGGTACTTGTTGAACGAGCTTGTAAAGTCGAAGAGCTTAGAAAAGAAAAGCAAAGAGTTGATGAGGGAACTGGAGAGTTTCGTAAAAGATCCTCGGGAAGGTCTCTTCAACAGACATCGAAGAGATTTCGGGATGATGCGGGCCAGTTTAGAGGCACTTCAGTCGCCAGTGTTGGGAATGAACGTCGAGACAGAACGAAATGCCGATATTGCGGTAAATGGCA
Source organism: Gossypium hirsutum (assembly GCF_007990345.1). NCBI lineage: Eukaryota > Viridiplantae > Streptophyta > Magnoliopsida > Malvales > Malvaceae > Gossypium > Gossypium hirsutum. The sequence continues at coordinate 102,176,309 of NC_053425.1, read as the reverse complement.
TTCGGGGAGTTGTAGATTCCCTGACCGCTCCTGTTACAAATGCGGATCAGTTGACCACTTCATTAAAGATTGCCCGAGGTTGTCTGGACAGAATGTAAATCAGAGTGGGAGACCGGGTGCTACCACTGCTCGGGGTAGACCATCTGGAAATGCGAGCAATACTGGTGGTGGTCAGAGAGGATCTAGAGATGATATAACCAGATCCGAAGCTCGTGCGCCTGCTAGAGCTTATGCTATACGTGCCCGCGAGGATGCTTCTTCGCCTGATGTTATTACCGGTACATTCACTCTCTTTGATACTAATGTAATTGCTTTGATTGACCCCGGTTCTACTCATTCTTACATATGTGAAACCTTAGCATCCAGTAAGACTTTACCTATTGAGTCTACTGAGTTCGTAATTCGGGTGTCAAATCCCTTGGGTCGTTACGTGCTTGTCGACAAAGTGTGTAAGAAATGTCCCCTGGAAATTCGAGGTTCCTGTTTTCCGGCGGACTTGATGCTTTTGCCGTTTGATGAATTTGATGTTATCCTTGGTTTGGATTGGTTGACCGCGCATGATGCGATTGTGAATTGCAAGAGCAAGACTATTGATTTGAGGTGCGTAAATAACGAAGTAGTCCGAATTAAGTCTGCGGACTTGGAGGGGATGCCAGCTGTAATATCAGCAATGTTGGCACAGAAATATGTAAGAAAAGGGTGCGAAGCATACCTTGCGTATGTACTTGATGACAAAGAATTAGAAAAGAAACCCGAATCTATGCCGGTGGTTTGTGAATACTCGGATGTTTTTTCGGAAGAATTACCGGGTTTACCACCTGTTCGGGAGGTAGAGTTTGGTATTGAGCTTGTACCTGGGACTACGCCGATTTCGATAGCTCCGTATCGTATGGCACCAACCGAGTTAAAGGAGTTGAAAGCTCAGTTGCAAGAACTGATGGATAGAGGTTTCGCTCGACCAAGTTTCTCACCTTGGGGTGCACCAGTATTGTTCGTGAAAAAGAAGGACGGAACCATGAGGTTGTGCATTGACTATCGTCAGCTGAATAAAGTGACGATAAAGAACAAATATCCGTTGCCGCGCATCGATGATTTGTTCGACCAACTGAAGGGAGCCTCAGTGTTCTCAAAAATAGATTTGAGATCGGGCTATTATCAGTTGCGAATTCGAGATTCAGATATTCCCAAAACTGCCTTCAGAACGAGATATGGTCACTACGAATTCTTAGTGATGCCGTTTGGGCTCACTAATGCCCCTGCGGTATTTATGGATTTGATGAATCGGATCTTCAGATCGTATTTGGATCGGTTCGTAGTTGTGTTCATTGATGACATTTTGGTCTATTCAAGAGATGAGACCGAACATGCTGAGCATCTGAGGCTAGTGCTGCAAATTTTGCGGGATAAGCAGTTATATGCTAAGTTCAGTAAGTGTGAGTTCTGGTTAAGAGAGGTTAGCTTCTTGGGTCATGTGGTATCCGCGTCGGGTATTCGAGTTGACCCGAACAAAATTTCAGCCATACTTGACTGGAAACCTCCGAGAAATATTACTGAAGTTCGGAGCTTTTTGGGGCTCGCCGGTTATTACCGACGATTTGTCAAAGGTTTCTCGATGATAGCCACACCAATGACGAAGCTACTTCAAAAAGATGTTAAGTTCGAGTGGACGGAGAAATGTCAGAAAAGTTTCGACCAACTGAAAACTCATTTGACTGAAGCTCCAATTTTGGTGCAACCCGAATCAAGTAAAGAGTTTGTCATTATTAGTGACGCATCCCTACTTGGGTTGGGTTGCGTATTGATGCAAGAAGGTCGAGTCGTGGCCTATGCGTCGAGACAATTGAAGCCACACGAGAGGAATTATCTGACCCATGATCTCGAACTAGCTGCCATCGTGTTTGCTTTAAAAATATGGCGACATTATCTGTTTGGTGAGAAGTGCCATGTATTTTCGGATCACAAAAGTCTCAAATATTTGATGACTCAACGAGACTTGAATCTGCGACAAAGACGTTGGCTTGAGTTGTTGAAAGATTACGAGCTTGTCATTGATTACCACCCGGGAAAGGCTAACGTGGTTGCGGACGCCTTAAGCCGGAAGTCATTGTTTGCTTTACGAGCGATGAACGTGCATTTGTCTTTTCTACCAGACAATGTGTTAGTAGCTGAATTAAAAGCTAAACCATTATAGACTCACCAAATTCGTGAAGCTCAGAAAGTCGATGATGAATTGGTTGCAAAACGGGCTAAGTGTGTTCCGAACGAGGAATCGGAGTTTCAAATTGATGATGATGATTGTTTGAGGTTCAGAAATCGTTTGTGTGTTCCAAGGAATTCGGAACTCATTTCGATGATTCTGAACGAAGCCCATTGTAGCCGAATGTCAATTCACCCGGGGAGTACGAAAATGTACAACGATTTGAAACGTCAATTTTGGTGGCATGGTATGAAACGGGACATCTCCGACTTTGTTTCGAGATGTTTAATATGTCAACAAGTGAAAGCGGAACATCAAGTGCCTTCAGGATTACTCCAGCCGATCATGATACCCGAGTGGAAGTGGGATCGAGTCACAATGGACTTTGTGTCTGGACTGCCATTGTCAGCAAGTAAGAAGGATGCGATTTGGGTTGTTGTTGATAGGCTGACTAAGTCGGCTCATTTCATCCCCGTACGTACGGATTTTTCATTGGATAAACTAGCTGAATTGTACGTTTCTCAAATTGTGAGATTACACGGGGTACCTGTTTCTATCGTGTCGGATAGAGATCCGAGATTCACTTCACGATTTTGGAAGAAATTGCAAGAAGCTCTGGGTACCAAGCTGCATTTTAGCACTGCTTTTCACCCCCAAACCGATGGTCAATCCGAGCGGATAATTCAGATACTTGAGGATATGTTGAGATGTTGCATCCTCGAGTTCAGTAGTTCATGGGAACGGTATTTACCTTTGATTGAATTTGCTTACAACAATAGTTTTCAATCAAGTATTAAGATGGCACCTTACGAGGCTTTGTACGGTCGTAAATGCCGTACACCATTGTTTTGGACCGAGCTCGGTGAAAGTAAAATTTTCGGAGTTGATTTGATTAAAGATGCTGAACAGAAAGTAAAGGTAATCCGTGAAAGTCTGAAGGTAGCCACAAATCGTCAGAAGTCGTACGCGGATTTGAAACGAAAAGACATCGAGTATCAGGTGGGAGACAAAGTGTTCCTTAAGGTTTCACCTTGGAAAAAGATACTCAGGTTTGGCCGTAAGGGCAAGTTGAGCCCAAGATTCATTGGGCCGTACGAAATCTCCGAACGAGTTGGTCCGGTTGCGTATAGATTGATTTTGCCCCCGGAGCTTGAAAAGATTCATGACGTCTTTCATGTTTCGATGCTTCGACGCTATCGATCTGATCCATCGCACATAATTAGCCCATCAGAGGTTGAAATTCAAGTCGACATGAGCTATGAAGAAGAACCGATGTGTATCCTAGCTCGTGAAGTGAAGGAGTTGCGAAACAAAAGAGTTCCACTAGTAAAGGTGTTATGGCTCAAACACGGGATCGAGGAAGCTACTTGGGAGACCGAGAGCTCGATGAAAGAACGATACCCAAACCTATTTACCGGTAAGATTTTCGGGGATGAAAATTTCTTAAGTGGGGGAGAGTTGTGACAACCCAAAGTTGACCCTAGTCGGGAAGTGGTTTCGGGACCGCTAAACCGAGTCACCAAAATGTTTGAATGTGATACTTATTGTCTAGAATATGTAATTATGAATGTGTGAAAATTTCAAGCTTCGATTTGGTTGATTGCATGTGAATTTAGTCAATAGGACTTATGTGAGAAAATTCTAAAATGTGATAGGTCAATGTGTGAGGACCTATTAGTGCATGTGGACAAAGGGGGGACTTGCATGTCAAATTCCCCCTACTAGTAGTGGCCGGCCATGACAAGCATGGTAGACCAAGTTTGATGGCCAAGACATGTCATAGACATGTCTTGTTGGTGCATCATGGGTGGAAAAAAATAAAATAATGGGCATGGAAATTAAATAATGAAAAGGAGTATGGTGAATACAAAAAAAAAAGAAAAATGTGTGTAGTTGTTTGTTTTCCCCCCATTGCCGTGAGCTAAAGAAAAGAAAGGAGAGAATTTTTGTTCATCCTTTTCTCATCTTCATACTTGCCGAAACTAGAAAGAAAAACAAAGAAAAAAAATTACTCATCCTTTGGTTCATCCTTGGCCAAAAATTTTAAGGAGGAAAGAAGAAGAAAGGTGAAGAGATTCGGCCATGCATGTAGCTAGGCTAAGGTATGTTGATGATGTTCCATGAGATGCATGCATGTTTTAGTTGTTAGCTTGAGTTCTACCTAGCCCATGGTCTAAATCTTGCTATGTGATGGAAATGACATTTGACCATGGATGCATCATTCTTGGTTGATGTTTGATTTGGTGGTGATGAGGCAAGAGGATGAGTTAAAATTCGGCCTAGGTAGATGTTGTGTTAATGCCATTGCATGCTAAATATGAAGTTTGTTAATGATGCATGTGATGATGACTTGATGATTCTTGAACCTCCTTGTTAGCATTTTTGTGTGAGCACATATGTGCATTGGTTGCTAAATGGAGAAGAATCGGCTAGCAAGATGTGTGCTAAGGCCGAATGTAACTTTGCATGTTAATGAGCAATGCATGTGTTGAAATCGACCCAAAAAATAGACATGCATATTCGGCCAAGGGGGAAAAATTAGCTAATATGTTGTGTTGATGCATGATTTCACATGTATGTGACTTTAATGTCTAATGTATAAATATGGGCTAAGTGCTTCGTGTTCATCTTTTTGATGCCTAAATGATGAAATCAATTTATTTGTTTAATTAAGCTCAAGAGCAAAGGGGAAATAGATCCGATAAAGGGAAGGAAAAAGTGGTCGAATAGTTAGCGGAATTGTTCGACAACACCCGAGGTAAGTTCTTGAGTAAGAGAGCTTAAATTACGATGAAAATCATGCTCTATGTGTGGCTATTGAGCCGAATGTGCAAGGATGATATGTGCCTTGTGTTTGAGTTTTGCAAATGAAAATGAAATACGAATGTGCCATGAATTATTGTTAGATGTGCATGATTAATTGAATGCTGTCCGGGCTAAGTCCTGAAGGCTTTGTGCTAAGTGACTATATCCGGACTAAGATCCGAAGGCATTTGTGCGAGTTATTAATTCCGGGTTAAGTCCCGAAGGCCTTTGTGCGAGATACTAATTCCGGGTTAAGTCCCGAAGGCATTCGTGCGAGTTTTAAAATCCGGGTTAAGTCCCGAAGGCATTGTATGAGTTACTATAACCGGGCTATGTCCCGAAGGCACTTGAACGAGGAGCTATATCCGGTTAAATTCCGAAGGTACGTGATTTTGGTAATGAATGAGCTTGCTGTAAAATTTCAGCTAATACTCGAAAAACATCCCAATATTGGGATATGTTACGTAAGTGTTGAATTTAATCGAGCCCTTACAAATAAATATTCGCTCAGTTGATGAACGAGCTACCGGCCTTCGGCTAAGTTGGTCTTTTGTGTATGTACATAAGGGTTAACGTTGTGAAGTAAGTTTGATGTCGGAAAATTGTGTATTATGAAATATTCCGTTTAGCTAAATGTGTGCTATTCTTTCGTTATGCTGGAATTCCTTGCTCAAAACTTACTAAGCATAAATTGCTTACTTCGTTCCATTGCTCCTCTGTTTTATAGATTTTTGGTTCTCCAGCTATCGGACTCGGGATCTTAAAGTCGAAGTCGCCCACACTATCAAAGGCTCTTTTGGGTACTCTTTTGGTTGAATTTTGATATGGCATGTTTAGGACGACCCATTGTTGTTTTTCGAGTACTTTATGTGATGTATAAGTTTTGGATAGCCATGTGAAAATGGCTTATATGTGTTTAAGTATAATGTTATAATCATTTAGTGTGGATATGCTTGACAAGGATTGGCCACGGGGATGGTTAATCACTTTCATAAATTGTGCTATGTATGCAAAAAGGGCTAGTTGAACCACGAAATAGGTAAAGCCTACCTTAAAGGTAGATGCTGACAGCATTAGTGATGTAGATTTGGAAAATCACTAAAAATAGTAGGAATGGAATTAAATAGTGAATAAATTATGTAAACAAACCTTGAAGAATCTACTTTCATAGGAAAGTAACGAAACAATCATACGGACAGTATGTTAAGAGATATTAAGGTTCTCGTGAGACAGGGCCAGAACGGGTTCTGGGTTCCTTGTTCCGACTTTGGAAATTGATTATAAATTAACCAGAGATAATTAGGAGTCATACCATATATGTATAGATTCCTCTCTGAGTCTAGTTTCTATAGAAACAAACAGCATCAGTATTGGAGCCCTGTACAAGGAGATATCCAAGTCGTAATGCGCAAAGGTCAGGGTAGTCGATTCCTGTAACATGAGAGAATTTAACTAATAAAATATACTAATTGGCCCGATCAAAAATTCTAGAAAAAAATATGTAGATGGGCGTATGAGTCTAGTTTCAGGGAAAAATCACGAAACTGATTTTCGAGTTGTGAAGCTCAAGATATGATTTTTAAAGCGACTAGTACACAGATTGGGCAGTGTCTGGAAATTTTTCAAAGTTTGTTAACACCTCGTGTTCGACTCCGGTGTCGGACTCGGGTTCGGGGTGTTACATTTATAATCCCGAATTTCTTGAATATCAATTAGAAATTTAGCAGTTTTGTTTAGAAATTATTGTTGCTAATGTGATTATTGTGAATATTGTATTTGATGTATTGCATATTTATGATACCAAGAAACCTTTAAATGATTTTTATTTTTTTAAAAGAAAATTACTTATTGTATGTTGACTTCATGAATTTTTTTTTATGTGTTTAAGACTTAAATTATTTGTACCAAATGTTGAACATGGAAAGGAGAATACTGGTTTGTTTACATATGTTGAGAAAGACATGAGAAAGAGTCAACAATTATGAAAAATATATGAGTTATTGAAATTTATTTGATGTACTAATATAATAATTTTGTAGTTGCCTTACGTTTAATCATATTATACAAGTGTAAATATTAAACAAAATAACATTAGAATTTGTATTTTAAATTATAAAAAAATTGAAAATAATTCATAAAAAACATATTGTGGATATATATATATATATATATATATATGTTTCAATGAAACAGATGGCAAAAAAGAAAAGAAAAGAAAAAAAAAGAAAAAGTACTTGTACTAAAATGAGTAGTTGGATATAAATATATAAAGAAAAAAATTATATAAAACAGAAATATTATTTATTTTTAATAATTTTATGTCACATTAATAATTTTATATTGAATTTTAGAATTTTAATTTGAGTTTAAATTTTTTCAATTTAAAAATACTGAAATTTAGGATGAAAATATTAACATAATATAAAATTATTAAAAAAAAAGATAATAAGCTGACGTTTTTGTTTCATAGAATTATTTCCTTAAATATCTAAATTAATAAATATATAAGAAATGCTATCTAAAAATAAATATATAAGAAATGTAATAAAAGAAACCTGTTCCCAGTTCCCAGAATATGGAAATACCAACTACGTAGCAGGAAATAATGACAAGTTGTGGCAGTACCATAACCAATCGCTAGGAATTTCAAAAAAAAGCGGTCGTGGGAGATTAGGGAGAGGCGTGGTAGGTACAAGGAAGGGCAAGTTTTGATGTAGAAACAAGGCCCTGCTTGGACTGGGTGTCTGGTGTCCATTTGAACGTGAGATGGGCATATTTTTGCCTCTAAATTCCCACCCACTTCCTCTCGCCCATATGCTCTACCTACCACCATCCCCCCTCCTTATATCCCTTCCCTCTCTCACTTTCCGACTCTAACTCACCTTCCCTTTTCTCTCTCTGCCTATATCCCCCATTTTCAATACCCAATTACCATGATCTCCATTGCTGATCATCCCGTTGAGCTTGAATCCCCTAAGCCTGATCAACTCTCCCCTGAAACCCCCGCTGATCACATTTTCAGGTCTAAATTGCCTGATATTCCTATCTCAAACCACCTCCCTCTTCACACTTACTGCTTTGAAAACCTCCCCTCTCTCTCCGATAAACCATGTTTGATCTCCGGCTCTTCTGGGAAAATCTATTCCTTCAGCGAAACTCATTTGATTGCGCAAAAGACAGCCGCTGGTCTATCCAAATTAGGCATTCAAAAGGGAGATGCCATCATGATTCTCCTCCACAACTGTGCCGAATTCGTCTTCGCCTTCATGGGAGCTTCCATGATAGGAGCCGTTTCTACCACCGCTAACCCGTTTTACACCTCCAAAGAAATCTTCAAGCAATTCAAAGCTGCTCGAGCCAAACTCATCATCACTCAATCCCAATACGTTGACAAGCTTAAAGACACCAATAACAACAACGACGGCGTCGAAAACTTCCCCAAAATAGGTGAAGATTTCAAGGTGATCACCATCGACGACCCCCCAGAAAACTGTTTAGATTTCAGTGTGTTATCAGAGGCAAATGAGAATGAGATCCCTCAAGTTACCATTCACCCCGATGACCCTGTTGCTTTGCCCTTCTCTTCGGGAACAACAGGGTTACCCAAAGGAGTCGTTTTAACGCACAAAAGCTTGATCACAAGCGTCGCTCAGCAAGTGGATGGAGAGAACCCAAATCTTTATTTAACACATGAAGATGTTGTCTTGTGTGTCTTGCCTTTATTCCACATTTACTCACTCAACAGCGTGCTCTTGTGTTCCTTGAGGGCTGGAGCTGCGGTTCTGTTAATGCAGAAGTTTGAGATAGGGACGTTATTGGAGCTGATACAGAGGCATAAAGTTTCGGTGGCAGCGGTGGTGCCGCCGTTGGTGTTGTTGTTGGCTAAGAATCCGGTGGTCGCCCAGTTTGATTTGAGCTCAATCAGGGTGGTGCTTTCAGGGGCCGCCCCGCTCGGAAAAGAGCTCGAAGAGGCTCTCAGGGGAAGGGTTCCTCAAGCCGTTTTGGGTCAGGTTAGTTTTTTGTTTTCTTAAATTTATTTAATTTTCATTAATGCATTCTTAACTGAAGTTCATGCGAAATGAGAGTTGATAAATATTTTTTTTAAATTACGAAGTATATTACTATTTTTCACTCATTAAGTACTAAAAAATTATTTTAGATTTAAAAATATGAATTATTATTATATTACATTCACCAACAAAAATTCATTATCTATTACATGTATTCCTTTATATATTTTCCTGTACTATCAACTAATAATAATACGATATATTATTATTAAATTTAAAAATAAAAAATTTAAAAATAAATACTAATAAATTTATTCTGGAAATATAAAATATAATATTGATAATAAAAAGTATTTAATGCAAACCATACTTTAACTCTCTTAAAATATTAAATAAATTAACAATTTTACCTTTTATATTAATTTATTTATTTTTGTTATCTTCAAATTTTATATTTAATAGTTTTTAATTTAAAATAATAAAAATTAATTAATTATAAAAATATATAATTATTATCAACTATAAATTACGTTATATTCTAATATAATCGTATATTAAATATAATTACAATTAAAAAAATATTTAAATAACTATAAATAAAATTAAAATAATTTTAAAACCCTTCTATTTGGGACCTTATTATTAAGCCTAAATTGGGTTGCTTGGCGAAATAACCTAAATTTAGAAATAATGACATTTTCTTTTTCAGTTTCATAAATATATTTTGAAATTTCTTATTTTCTATGTTAAGAGTAGGGTCTGACATCAAATTTAGGATTACTCTCTTTCCCCATTTGACGTTTCCTTTTATGGAAAGTTTTTGGATTTATTTTAGTAATAGGTAAATTAATTTATGTATGTTAATTAAAAAGTAAATATTTTTATTGTTAAAAATAAAAGTATACATACGTATTATTGTATGATTATGTTAATTTTTAATAATTTAAATGAAAGAAATTAGAAAAAGAAAAATCCAATTTTTCATAGGTATTTTTTTTGAATAGAGAGAAGAAATCCAAGTCCATCAGACATAACATCAAGAGTTTATTTCTTTAATGGATCTTACATTGATAAAAAGCATTCAAGCCGTAATCTGATCTGATCAAATAGTAACCCTTACGAATATGCGGATGCACCAAAATCTAAGGGTATTAATGGCCATTGAGTCGTCACTGGACCTCCTTCTGAATTCTGGCACGCAGTTAGTCTCACTATATTCAATTTCGAGCCACCCATCTTTCGTTAGATAATATTATAAAATAATTAAAATCTTTATTTTATATCATATAAAATAGCATGAATATTTAATATCAAATAGTTGATTAATTAAAATTCTAAAAATATTTTTCAAAGTTTCTTGTTCAGGAATTTTAAATTTTAAATTTTAAATTTTTATCAATAAAATAATGAAAATTCAAGTTTAAGAATTTTATCAAAATATTAAAATCTGAAAATTTTAATTATTTTGAAATATAAGTCCCATTTTGCCATTGTGGAGGAGGTTTTTCAGAGGGTAGTCAGATCTGTACATCATTCCACCAATGCTGCCCACTTGTAATGGTAGGCTTCATTGGATCTTGACCCAAAAGTTCAAATGGCCAATGGATTAAGTACTTTTTTTTTGGAAAAATATAGGGATATGGAATGACAGAGGCAGGACCAGTTCTATCAATGTGCCTGGGATTTGCGAAGCAGCCCTTTCCTACAAAGTCAGGTTCATGTGGGACAGTGGTTAGGAATGCAGAGCTTAAGGTCATTGACCCTGAAACTGGCTGCTCCCTTGGTTACAATCAACCTGGCGAGATTTGCATTCGTGGATCTCAAATCATGAAAGGTTACTTGAACGATAGTGTCGCCACAGCAGCTACCATAGATGTGGAAGGTTGGCTTCATACAGGTGATATAGGTTACGTGGATGAAGATGATGAGATTTTCATTGTTGATAGAGTAAAGGAAATCATCAAATTCAAAGGCTTTCAAGTACGTTAATTTCTCCCTTCATCGTTTCTTGGTTAAAGCAACCTTTACAAATTGCATTTTTCTCATTGTTTCTGTTGTATTTAGGTGCCACCAGCTGAGCTTGAGTCCCTCCTTATAAGCCATCCATCAATAGCAGATGCAGCTGTAGTTCCGTATGTACTTTCCAACATGTTCAATTCATGGCTTACATATACCCAGTTCTTTTTTTTTCTTTTAAGTATTCACGTTGGATATTTGTGTGAGGCATATTTGGAGATTAAGTACTAGAATAAAACCTTCTAAAAATCCCCTAAATATATGAAAAACTTTGAAAAATATTGAACGTACAACCTTACACATACTGCAACATTTAACAGGCAAAAAGATGAAGTTGCTGGTGAAGTTCCGGTTGCATTTGTCGTTCGATCAAACGGTTTTGAACTCACTGAAGAAGCTGTCAAGGAATTCATTGCTAGACAGGTATATACGAAGATAACATCCTAATTACATTCTGAAACCAAAGTACCAAGGCTTAAGCAATAAAATCCCTTTGTTGTTGTGCTTACCAAAACAGGTGGTTTACTACAAGAGATTGCATAAGGTGCACTTTGTTCATGCAATTCCCAAGTCTCCTTCAGGAAAGATTTTGAGAAAAGATCTGAGAGCCAAGCTGGCTGCTGCAGCACCTACTACCCACATTCCATGAAAATTTCTTCTATAATCTATTTGGCTTTTAAATTGCAACGCCTTTTGCTGATTTTGCTTTAATTTAGGCTTTTAATGTGTCGAACTCAAGAGTTCTTGAAAAGAAAAAATCAGTATGGCGATGATCCTATGTCCTATTTAAGTTTGTTCTCTTTTTCTCAAATTAAGTGGTCATGCTTGTAAGTTGTAATGCAATTTGTTTCGTCGTTTTGTTTGTAATAAGAGGGAAATCAGAGCCAATGATTTCGCTCAACCTATATGATTTGGAAATACGTTTAGATAGACATCAATTCTATGTTCCAACTTGTAATGTTCTCTCCTATATTGGAAAAGAGAAATGATTCTTTGAATTGCTTCCATTCCATGGTTATATATATAGGCGTATATACAAATTTGTCCATTCACTTAGTATTGTGCTGTTAAATAATTGAAGTTGAATTAAAAGAGGTCCCATATTTTCATGATAGAATAGTTATGCTCTTTTCAACTGAGAATTGTGGAGAGACTGGGAAACTACCACCACCCTCGACAGATGATGGAAGAGTGACAAGAAAAAGTTCACCATACCAAGGAGGCACCACTAGCGCTGGGAATAAGGATATGGATTCACCTACTAGAGATTATGTCCTTTAAGGATATTTTACTTCATGCTTTGAAGAACTTTAATGAATTAAACGAACAAGAGGAAGATGACTTCGAATTATTGAATGGTGATGTCATCATAGAATTACTCGATGGAATTCCTTCAATAGAATAGGTTTGCTCAGGAGGACAATTGGCTTTAGTGCACTACAGAACAACATCTTCAGAAACCCTGGCAAAATTTTCAACTTGTGGATTTAGAAAATGGCTATTACTTAGTCAAATTCCAATCATCGAAGATTATACAAGGTGTTGTTGCAAGGTCCATAGGTTGTTTATGATAGTATCTCACAATTTAGCCTTGGGCTTTATCTTTTTTTTTTTTACATCACAATCGTATCCCTTGAATATGGTAGCAATGATTCGTTTACCTTGTCTATGCGGAGCAAAAGCAAGATTTGGACTAACACAAGTGTGTTGTAAGCATCCAAGAACTTCACAAAGTAGGTAAGGGCTATAGGACACATGCAACTTTAAACATTTGTCTAATAACGACGACAACTTACATATCTCAACCCTTACACAAAGTGACACGATATCATTGTATATGTGTCTTTCATAGACCTTTCTAGGTGCACTCAAATTGCCACATTTGGTCTTGCAAAAAGCCAAAATTAATGACACACTTTTAGACATAAAGGGGAAGGCAATGTAAGAGGGAATTTTGGACCCGAACTACAATACAATCGAAGTCCTCAAACCATGTTGAGCCATCAAATGTTCGATAAGTTTGTTAGGTTGGACAAATGAAGGCTTTCTGACTTTGCTAAACAAGAGCAAGATTCAAAGTCTATTTTTGAGCCTACAAAGAATTTTAGGCATGGGAGCCTATTGTTAAGCCCTTCATAAGCTCAATAAGGTGGGCACAAATACCACAATTTGGGCACGAAGAGAATTTACAAGAGAACCTTCATGGCCTCACTTGGGGGTGTAAGTGGACACCATTTGCACCCATCAGCAGTGATTGAGAGTCACAATCTCAACCACATACATCTCCACTCATCTATGGAGGATTTTCTTGTAGCCAACAATTTGCATATCTTGTCAAATTGATTAGCCATGGACTTGGGTATAAATAAGAGGGGATTATTCCCTCAAACGAGATCATCTTAGAGCACACACAATAGTTATTCAAAATCATTTATTTACATTTTTCACTTTGAGAGAATCTCTTAAATTTCCTCATTTTACAATTCTTGGCTCCTCATGTGCAAAATAAGTTATTGCTTAAGGCTTCTTACCACGTCTAAGGGCATTAACACACTTGCAACACAAGCACCTTTTATCTACATTACTTCTATACTTAGTTTTGTTTATTTTTATTATTTTACTCTTCCTTGTTCGATATACTGACTTGTTGAAATAGCACAATCCCACATCTAAAAAATACAAGGTTGTGGAGTGCTTGTACTACTATAAATAGTTGCGGTCTCTCTACCTCTAAATCATCCCAAAATTTTCCATTTTCTTCATCAGACAATTTTCTTTTTTCCAATTTGTAACTTTCACTTGTATATTTTGTAGTGAAATATATTTGGTAGTGTTTGAGGGCATAGGCATAATTTTTCGAACCTTAGTAAAATTATAATGTTATTTATTATTTTTCTTTCAATATTTTGGAGGGTACATTTGTAGTGATATATTGTGCTAGTAAATTACATTGGAAGGAGATTCTGTCAAAGAGGTTGAGTTTTAAGCGGGATCGTCTGTGACCCCTCCAATCCTTCTTAAGAATCGAACCTAGTGTGGTTTTTTAGTACAATAAATTACTCTTTTTACCCTATTCGTACAACAAGTGGTATCAAAGTCGAAGGTTATTTGAAGTATGCTTTGTGGTTGCAATTTAAACTGATCGTCCACATCATAAAAGATTTTCTTGGGCATATTGAAAGATTATAACTAAAATGGTGGACAATTTAAGAGTTCCAACATCGCTTATGTAGTTAATGGGATAGTTGTTGCGACATCAACTGATATCGGGAGTTAGGAGCATTTAAGTTATGGCATAAACGCTTGGGGCATGCAAGTGAAAAATCTGACCTTACTCATAAATCAAGGATTATCAATAGGAGTAAGAACCTGTAAGTTGGATTTTTATGAGCATTGCATCAAAGGGAAACAAACAATGGTGAAGTTTGAGACTACAATTCATGATACTAAAGGCATCTAGGATTATGTTCACACAAATGTCTAGGGTCCCTCTAAAAAAAGCTCTTTGGGAGAAAAAACATTATTGTGTAACTTTCGTTGATAACTATTCTCGAAGAGTGATTGGATATAATAAAGACAAAGGATGAAGTGTTAAAAGTTTTATTTAAATGGAAAAAGATTATGGAAACTCAAACCGGCAAAAGGATCAAGCACCTTCGCACAGAAAACGGCAGAGAGTATATAAGTGATCCATTTGCAAAGGTTTGTGAAAAAGAAGGCATCACCAGGCACTTCATTGTCAAATCTACACTGTAACACCCCAAAATTGAGCTTAAGAGTTTTATGGGTATTTTAGGAATTTTAGTCTTAGAGTGTTTGGAATTTTATGCCACAATAGATCAGTCATGTTTTTTAACATGGTTTTTAGAAAATTAAATCAATTTTCTGAAAATGAGTTTTAAATACCTTTAATTTTGAAAATAGGATTGATTTGTAAAAGGGTCAAAACTTTGGGTTATTATAAAGTCATTTAACCAAATTTTAAAAATAACCTTAATATTTCCCCCACCTACAGCTATAAACCACCCCCTTTTGTTTTGTGTTTGCCATCCCAAGTTCTCCCTAAACTTTCCCCTTCAATTTTATTTGTTAAACTTTATTCTTTTTTATTTCCATCATTCCCCAGGTATTAAACCTCCATAAGTCTTCAAGAAGAACACCCAAAACACCATAGATTTCTTCATTGTTGATTTTTTTTGAAATTTTTCGGGTTTTTCAGGTTTTCTATCAAATACTTGAATTTTCATCAAATAAGGTAACTGCTCATCTTCCCATTAGTTTTAAATGTTAACTAGTCTCTTAAACTGAATCTTTAGCTATTAAAACTCATGTTTTAAATAAAAGCTAAAAAGTTGGTTATTAATGGTGAATTTTTGGGATTGTGGATTAAAATTTTGTTTCAAAGTGCTTTTCAACTTATTTTAATATGATCAGAAGGTTTCTAAAGTTATTTTGAAGTTTCGTTAAGAATTTCTCAAGTTTTAATGAATTTTCGTCATAATGGCCAAAACTTGTCGAAAAATGTCGATACCTTAAAATGTGTAGTTTTGTGCAGTTTAAAGATTGAGAATTAGTTGTAGATAGAGTTCATTTAGTGCGAAAATATTAAGTGTTGACTGAGATATTCAAATTTAAATTTTTATATGTCGAAGGTTTAAGTTAAAAAAAACGTAGTTTAGGCTTATGTTTGTGATTGTTTAAGGTGAGTTGATGGTTGATTGTTGATTGTATGTTTGTGTAGCTTGTCTTGTTGAAGTGTTGGAGTCAATAGGACCTTCAACGAGTAGAGACAATGGCCAAGAAAAGTTTGTCTGAGCTTTTGGCGAAAACATATTTTGGTGAATGTTTTGATATCGCTACTTGTAAATGATTCATTGTGTAATTGGGAATTTAGAGGTAGCCTAAACCCCTACTCTAAATTCCAAGTGTAAGTGTTCTCGTATCTATGACTAAATACGATATACGTATGCTTGTGAAATTGTGAAATTATGAAATTATGAACATGTATGAGATGTTATGGCATATGCTATAAGCTTATGATGACTAATATAAAAGTAAATATGTGGGTATGTTAGTCATGCCATGTGACAGTGATTATATTGTGCTACTAATATGAATATGCAATGAATATGTGCATAAAATTGGTAAGTAAATATGTGATAATAATGTGGATATTTTGGCATTGTGATCTTATGAGACCGTTAGATATAGTTGGTATGCCATAAGATTGTGAATACTCACCTTCGTGTTGTGATATATGGGGCGTTGAGGCCCAAAGACAATTTCCGGAGAGATAAGGGAATGTGAACTAAGCTCCATTCACCGGGATATGTGTGTTTGGTGTGTTGGAGAGTGTTAGCTATATGTTTCACTTACGGGATATGTTCGACTTTTTGAGTCATTTTGGTGTGTTGGAGATCCGTGTATCTGATGTGTGGTGATAGATTTCACTTTATATTTTATAATCTCAAAAGCCAAACTATCATAAAATGTGACTGAAAGTGATTAAATGTGATTAATATATGTTGTAATACATGCTTTGATATTCATGTGATTAATGAATAAATATTCATGAAAGATGATTATATGTGTAAAATATGACATAAGAGTAAAAGATGTTATGATTATGTTGCTTGTCTGCTTTGTTGACACATAATGACTTGTTTACGTAGTGGTTATTCTGAGCATTCACTGAACTTGTTACCACTTGTAACAATCCGATTTTCAGTGGTGATGAAACAGTGGTTTGAGACCACAATTTTTTGTCGTGTCGGCTCATAAATATTATTTTTAGAATATTTATAGTCATTAGAGTCGTATTAAATTTTAAGAAATTTTAACGTTTAGATAGTTACTTTAGGAAAAAGGACTAGACTGAAAAAGGTACAAAATTTAGTAAATCTTGAATTTCCATTGATTTGATAGTTTAAATATGAAATGAAAAGGGACTTATATAATAATTAGTCCATTTGGATATTAATGGACCATAATAGGCTTTTAAATTGTGGTTTTATAAGGTTTTAATTTAGGGTGATTATGTAATTTAGTAAATAAATTAAAGTTTAATAAAATAAAACCAAAATCATCATCATCTTTTTGGATGTTCCATCGAAAACCTAAGGCATTTCACCATTTTTGAAGCTTCAGATTTGGCTATCATAGGAACCTTGCATATAAGTCCGTTTCAATTCCGTTTCTTGTAATTTTTATGTTTTTGAGGTCATTGCAACTAGTTCCAGCTATCCCGTACCCTCATTTTTGAATTTGTTAAAAAATTTGGAAGTTGGCATTGATAAATATTGAATTTTTTTTATGAATATCATGTATTTGGAGTTTTGATTGTGTTGTTTGGTGATTTTGTAACATGATTTTGGTTAGATTTTGATTTTAGGGTTAAATTGTGAAGTTGATAAAATTTTTGGGTTTTATAGTGAATTTAATGTTAGTTAAGGACTGTTGAAGGCCAAGTATATTTGAATAGAATTTTTATTTGAGAAAAATGGTTAATTTGATGAATTTCAGGTTAAGAGACTAAATTGTAAAAATTGTAAAAGTTTGGTATAATTGTGTAAATTCAAAAATAAAATGGTTTTAATTGTAAAATAAATTGGAATGTGAAATGTAAGCTGATAATTGAAAAATTATATATTTAGATCAAGATCCCGTAGATACTCGTGAAAAAAGAAAAATTATAGAATAGTCATTAAACTTCTACAACTACTACAATTCAGTCCAGAAAACTTTGTACGGTTTAAATTTTAATATATAAATGAATTTTTGAATAGTATAATGGTATAATTAATATATATATTCAATTGTTGAAAATGAATGATTATTTGAGATATGTTATTGAATTTGATGATCGGGGTTGGATTGAACGCGGGATATAGTACAGTCATGATATGGTGTGTTATGGAGATTGAAGTGGAGATGATTATAGAGTGATATGTATATATATTACTCGAGTAAACCGAGGTTCAGCATCTTTTACAAACTCTAGTGTTATGCTATCTGTTTGGTGTGTTTCAGAGGGACTAGCTCTTATGAGCATTGGTGTGTTTCAGTTGGACTAGCTCTTATGACCATTAGTGTGTTTTGGAGGGATTGGCTCTTGTGAGCATCTGGTGTGTTTTGGTTGGACTGACGAAGTACTCCTATCCGTAAGTCGTTCTTCGAATTAAAAATCTCGGTAAGGTAATTTTGTTTAATGAATTTGATGGGTTTGCTACATGTTGAGTATTAAATTGAATATATGTATGATTTATTAGTTGAGATTGTGGATGATAGGAAACCTTCATGGTTGAATAGTTCTTTTTTGAATTGTTGTATTTACTTCGGTAAGATCTATCGTTTTAATACGTTGAACTTACTAAGCTTCATTGAGCTTACTTGTGTTGTTTAATGTTTTTGTAGATACTCGGAAGGTTAGACGATCTGATCGATGCTCAAGTCACACTATCCAGCTTATTTCAGAGTTTTTGGAATGTTTGATTCGGTTTATATAGCATGTAATAGGCTTTTGTGTAGTTACTACTAATGTTTTGGAATAAGTAAAATGCTAAGTGTAATATTATATGTAAATTGCTATCTTATATAATGTATGTGAATGAGGTAGATGTTTCAATGCAAATAGAAATGGTATGTGTTAATGATATGTGTATTTAATGTACCTATGATAGGTATATTGGTTAAGTGTTGATTTGATGAATTGGTAAGTTGTGTTTGAGGTTTTATTTTGGCGTACAATTGTATATACTTGTGGTACCAATAAGGGTACATTGGTTAGGCACTTAATAGGATGATTTTGGTATGTTTTTAGCTTGATTAATGTCATTTTGAATAGGTATTTTGGTTGGTATTTGAGTTTTCTAAGGTTCAAGTAAGCTTAAAATGGTAAACTTGTTGTTTAAGGTTCATTTTGGGTCCATACGGCTTGAGACACGGGCATGTGACTCGGCCGTGTGTCCCCTGTAAGTTTAAAAGCATGCAAGTCAATCATTTACACGGCCTAGCACACAGCCTAGCACACGGGTGTGTGGGTCTATTTCGAGAGTTTCACAGCTTGGCACACGGGCATGTGGCTTGGCTGTGTGACCCTACTCGAAGAATTACATAGGTGAGAGCACAAGTTGGGACACGATCGTGTGTCCCTATTTCGAAGGTTGCACGGCCTGAAACACGGGTGTGTGTCTCAGCCATGTGACCCCTGCAGTCTAAATTTTTCTAACTTTTTCTTAAACTTTCTATATGTTTCCAATTTAGTCTCAGATTGTTTCTAAAGTATTTTTAGGGCCTCAAGGGTTCGACTAAGAGATGCTACGAATGTAATTGAATTAATTAGACTAAGTTTACATTAATGTATGAATTGAAAGGTTTACTGTTCCATTTGCACGGTAATGCTCCTTAACCCTATTCCGGTGACGGATATTGGTTAGGGGTGTTACATCACCCACTCTTTTTTAACCATTACAGACAAGTAATGTCATTGTGAGCGTGCGGTCGGAGGGAGATCAAGCTAAACTTTTAGTTGCTATTAGGAGGTGTTATTTACTTATTTTTGTTCTTGGGAATAAAAGGCAATTTGGTAGATTTTATGTTGGTTTTTTTATGATCTTTAATTGATTGCATGCATGTTAATCTTGATGGTTTATGGGCTTAGAATATGATGTTTGGGGTTGCTATTTGGGACATGTTGGTGTTTATTTTCTGAGATAATTGATGCATGACGTTTAAAACTATTTTGGTATGATTTATGTGCTGATATATGTTGTGTTTTTAAGGTCTGGAATAGTGGTATTGATATTTGGGTTTTTAAAACAATTCC
This sequence comes from Gossypium hirsutum, assembly GCF_007990345.1. NCBI lineage: Eukaryota > Viridiplantae > Streptophyta > Magnoliopsida > Malvales > Malvaceae > Gossypium > Gossypium hirsutum. Next base: position 102,156,457 of record NC_053425.1, on the reverse strand, counting down.
TCTGTAATTTTTGAAGTGCAGAAAGTCAGTTTTGCTAGTTGGTATCGATATTTTATCACAAGTATTGATACTCAGGGTGAAATTATCAATACTTGTTTAGTAGTACCGATTTTTTCAATAGTTGGGATTTTAAAACAAGAAACAAAAAGTTAGTTTGGTATCGATTTTCCAAGCAGTATCGATACCACTTGAGAGAATTATCAATACCTTATTTTCAGTATCAATACCTACGTAACAGTTTTAGGAAATTTTACTAAGTGGTCCTAATGCAAGTTTAATACTTATTTTATGTTTATTTAATGAATGTTTGACATGTTTTATGACTGGCAATTCATGTGAATGTTATGTTAATAAATATATATAAAAAAGATGCATGCGTAATAACATTACAATTTGAGATGAACATGATGTGAGCTAGTGGTGTAGCGTCTTAGTATCTAGGCTCAGCGACCAAGCTGGGTACAAGGTATTACATACACCGTAACAGAATGGGGTGGTAGAATGAATGAATCGAACGTTACTAGAGAAAGCTTGATGTATGCTATCCAATGCTAGATTGGGTAGAGAATTTTGGGCTGAAGCTATAACGCATGCATGCAATCTCATTAATCGCCTACCATCTATCGCAATTAAAGGGAAAAACCATTAGAGAATTAGACTAGGAAGGTTGCTACAAATTTTAATTTCTTACATGTGTTTGGTTCTGTTGCATACTATCATGTTAAGAAATCGAAGTTGGATCCAAGAGCTAAGAAAGTAATGTTCTTAGGGGTCACTTCTAGCATAAGGGTTTCACCTATGGTGTCCAAAAACGAAGAAGATTATTTTTAACAGGGATGTCATCTTTGATGAATCTACCATGTTTTCAAAGGTGCAAAAGGAGCAATCAGATGATATTTATAAGTAGGTGTAGTTTGAAAGAGTGATGATTCCAGCAAATGGAAAAGTTATTGATTCTCCTATAGTAGAAGCGAACTCTAATAGGGAGGATTTAGTGAAGAGGAAGTTTAGACCCCAGAACTTCCCCAGCAACTTGAATCAATTGCAACTAATAAACCAATAAGAATAATTAGAAAGCATGCTCGGTTTGTTGATATGGTGGCTTTTGTATTACCAATTATAGCCGATGACATTCCTGTTACTTTTGATGAAACAACTCATAGTTCTGAAGAAGAAAATTGGAGGATTTCCATGAATTAAGAAATGCAATCCCTTCATAATAATCAGACTTGGAAACTAGCTAGTCTGCTGAAGGGAAAGAAGACAATTGGGTGCAAGTGGGTGTTTGCAAAGAAAGAAGGATTTCCTGGCCAAGATAAGGTACGCTACAAAGCAAGATTAGTGGAGAAAGGTTATGCCTAAAATGAGGTAATTAATTACAATGAGGTGTTTTCTCCAGTTGTGAAACATTCTTCCATTAGAATTTTAATGGCTTTGGTGGCATAGTTGGATTTGGAACTAGTTTAATTGGATGTAAAAATTGCTTTTTTACATGGAGACTTGGAAGAGGAAATCTATATGACTCAGCCAGAAGGATTCAAGGTTGCTGGAAAAGCAGTTAAGGTTGTGAACAAGTATATGCATGATCCAAGAAAGGAGAATTAAAAGCTGTTAAATAGATTTTACGGTATATCCATAATACGATGGATATTGGATTATTTTGAGCAGGAAGTTAATCAGGGTTTGGTTGGATATTATGATTCAAACCATGCTAGTGAGATGAATAAACAATGGTTAACAACTGGTTATGTGTTTACTCTTGCAAAGGCGCCCATTAGTTGGAACTTTACTTTACAGTCAACAATTGCCTTATCTACTATAGAAGCGGAGCATATGGAAATCATAAAGGCTGTAAAATAGGCAATCAAGGGTTGCTTGGTGAATTGGAATTTAAATAGAAGTATCTTAAAGTGCATTGCGATAATCATAGTGCTATTTAGTTGGCAAAGAATCAAGTTTATCATGGAAGGACAAAGCACATTGAAGTCCAGTATCATTTTGTACAAGAAATTCTAGGAATTAATCAATGTTAAAACTTGAAGATTGAATTTTGAAGGCACTATCAAATGTTATCTTGCAAGGAGATTGAAGATGTGGAAATTTGATAAGGTGGATATCTGTTGAAATAGCACAATCCTACATCTAAAAAATATAAGGTTGTAGAGTGCTTGTAATATTATAAATAGAGGTGGTCTCTCCACCTCTAAATCATCCCAAAATTTGCCATATTTTTCATTAGGTAATTTTTCTCTTTTCCTATTTGTAATTTCCACTTGTATCTTTTGCAATGAAATATATTTAGTAGTGTCCGAAGATGTAGGTGTAATTTGTCGAACCTTTTTAAAACTCCAGTGTTGTTATTGCTTTTCTTTCAATATTTTATAGGGTACATTTGTAGTGATATATTGTGCTAGTAAATTACATTGGAGGGAGATTTCGTTTAAAAGGTTGGTTTTCAAGCGGGATCGTCTGTGACCCCTCCAATCTTAACTAGGAACTGAACCTAGTGTGGTTTTCGAGTACAATAAATTACTCTCTTTACTCTATTCACACAACATGACTAAACCATTAGAGTGTGCCTTAGAGGACAACCTCTAATGCCTCCCTCACGGTTGCCTCTTCTTTGCAGGTGTCTAAAGAGCACTCATCAAGGTTAGAAAGGCGTGACCTTCACCTCAACCTCTCAATCCTTGAATGTTGGTAAAGTTTGAGAATGAGGGTGTGTTGGGACACCACATAGTAATTAGATGAAAGTGTAACTATGAGGATCGCATCCTCCTGTAATTATAAGGAATTCTAATTCTCTAAACATGTTTGATTGATAGATTATAATTACATTGTAATTCCATATATTATGTTTGATAGTATAAATTGTAAATACATAAGTAATAAATTTTGAAAAAAATATTAATTATTATAAAAATTATCAATAATACTTAAGAAAAAATTATCTAAACAAAAAAAAACCCAAAATCAAATAATTGATATCATATGTTGTTCAATAAAATTTTTTAGAATTCAATTATGAGTAAAATTTAAAAAAAAAAAGAAAATAAACATCTTATACAATTTTAGCTAAGCTTAAGGGTCAAAAAGGCCCTTTGTTAAAAAAAAATCAATTGAACCTTTAAAAAAAGGTGTACCCTACTTAGCTCTTAATGAAAAAAAAAACCCCAAGGCCCTCCCGTTAAGAAAAATCTTCAGTTGATTGATTTGATCATTAACATCACTGACGTGATTGACAACATCCATTAGTAAATGATACGTGGCATGCCACGTGGAAGGATGTTGATGTGGCATATCACATCAAGAAAAAATTAAAAATATATATTATTTAAAATAAATTAATAAAAATTACATATGGAAAGAATTTGGACAAATGATTGTCTAGATTCATTAGAATATGGATAACCATTTATCTAAATTCATTCTAGAGAAGTGCAAAACTATTAAAAAAATTAGAAATTATAAAATATTAATAATTATTTTAAAAATCTAAATATTCTAAAAATTAAGTATAAAAAACTTAAAAAATTTATTGACATAAAAAATTCAAATATGAAAAAATTTAAACACATACAAAATATTTTTAAATATTTCTTGATAATATTGACATAAAAGTATAATTTAAGTTTTACTATATTTAATAGTGAAATAAGTTATAATTTTTATGATTTTTTATATATTTTTAGAATTATTAATATTTTTATAAAATTTAAGGTTTTTATAGTTTTGTATTCATCAAAATGAATAAAAATAAATGATTATTCAAGTTCATTCTAGACGTGCATTTGTATTAATTCTTAACTTTTCTATAAATTATGAATACATTTTTTTTGAATTTTTTATATTTTAATTTTTTTATTTTTATATTTTATATTTTTGTACTGGTCTATAATGAATCTAGACAAATGTTTATCTAAATTCAAATTAACCTGAACAACCTTTTGTCTAGGTTCATTTAATTAATATATTTTTTATTAGTTATTTTAAATTTTTTGTTTTTATTTATTTTTAAAATTTTGTTGACATGGCATACCACATGTCATCTCTAGGTGGTTGTTATTAACCATTTCAGAGTCGTTAACGGTCAAACCTATCAACTAATAGTTCTCGTTAATGGAAAGATTTAGTTGATTAGTTTTATTATTATTATTATTATTATTATTAATATTATTAAGGACTCAATTGATTTTTTTTATTAAAGGCCTTTTTAACTTTTTAAATCTTTTATCTAATTATTCTAGTATTCCCTATAACATATCATTTTAAAAAAAAAATAAATATATGTCTTAAAATTGAAATACAATTATTATTGTATAAAATAACTTTTTAAATTTAAATAATGTAATTAGATTGAATATAATTATTTATAATTATCTACATAATTACTTTATTCTCGAGTTTAAAAACACATAAAAGCGTTAAAAAATAAAAACAAAACATAAAAATATTTTCCGAAACGCCTTAGATTAAATACAAAATTCAAAAGTATGAAAAATAGAAAAATAGAAAAAGAAAAAGAAAGATAATAACATCCCTAGATCCAAGCTCACTCAGCAGACTTTCTGGGCTGGTCGATTGCATTCCTTTCAGAATTTGTATTTTTGCGAATTTGGCTTAAGCGTTAAGAATTTTCAGCTATTAGGCACTTTATTTAAGTGTTACTTTCAGGCCCAACCCCCCCCCCCTCTCCCTTTGAGCAATTTAATGATGAATAACTTGTAAATGTTGTCCCAAGTATATCAGAATATTTCTTTTCTTTGCTTTATATTTCATGGAATCCACCGGTGGCTTCATAGAACTAAGAGTAATTTCTTGCAAGTCTCTTAAAGCATTCAACTTCTTCCAGAAGCTCTCAGTCTATGCCCTTGTTTACATTGCGGGTGATGATGATAAGAAAACGGATCGGAAACAGCTTAAGAGGACACCGACTGACAGAGAAGGCGATGGAAATCCCGAGTGGAACCATACGGTACGGTTTGAAGTTAGCGACGACTTGCTTCGGGATTGCGATAAAATATTTGTTCACTTTGATCTGCGCCACGAAGGATCCATGTTTGGGGACAAAACAATCGGGGAAGTTGTGGTTCCTTTACTGGATCTGATCCAAGAGTCCAATAATGGAGTTGTTAGATTTGTAACTTACCAGGTACGGACTACGGACGGCAAAGCAAATGGAGAGTTGAATTTCTCTTTTAAGGTGGTGAATATTGGGAAGGATGAGGGTTCAAAGGTGGAAACCCCGGCGAGCCTGATAACTGGCTATCCCCTATGTTATCATCACTCCCCCGCGCCTGAGCCTTCATTGGAAGTTGAGAGCGAATCGCCGGAAGTCCATTATCCAGTTCTAGATTTAGAAGATATGTTGGTGCAGGGACCTCATCAGCTTCACTCGACATCGTCTGGAAGTCAGGATCTGAATCTGATCCAAGAAACTAATTATTTTCTGCCACAAAATGGTTACTATGAGCTACCTCCGCCGCCCCAGCCTCCGCCCCCACCTCCGCCTCCGCCTCCGCCCCTGCCATATCCTCCCCCACCCCCCGCAGCCACGGCATATGGCGGACCTTATTATTACCGCCACCCACCTCCTCCACCAGGGTCCAATATATGGGGTCTCACCCCTTATGTGTTTGGTCCTGGTTATTGTGCACCTGATGGGACGCAGCTCGGCTCTGCTGACGTACCGTTGGCGACTTGGCCGAATGGTTGGCAGGAATAGAGTGTGGGAGGAAATTACCATGCATCTTCTGGGAATGGTTGGTGAGTTCAATTTATAGCAAATGTTTTTGAGTTGCTATGTATTATTATTATTATTTGCTGATGAATGATAAAATTGTGTATTTAACTATCAAAAATTGTAAATTTATGTACTTGCTGTTAGGTAACTAGATTTATGAAAAAATATTAATAAATAAATTTTTAAAAATTAAAAAAAATCAATTTATGTTTTGATTATTACTTACAATAATTTTATATAAAAAGCAAAAATATTTTTATAAAAATATAATTTAATTTATATATTGAGGTATTTTAATAATTTTATAACTAAGGCCCCTTGATTCAGTTTCTTTTCTACCTAGAGTTGTTTATTAGTCGAGTCGAGACTCTATTCTAAGAAAAAAATCATGTCCAAGCCCATTTTCAGGCTGACTTAATTTGATCTATCCAAAAAATTTATTCAACTATTAAAAAAATATTTTAAAAATAGTTTTAATTAATATTTTATAATTAAATTTAAGTTAAAAATACTTTTTTATTATTTAAATTGAATTAGTATCGGTTGGGATAATAAACCCAGTTCCACCTCTACCTCTAAGGTGAGTTGTGAAACTTTTTTGTACTTCAAACCTAGAGAAAAGACCTCCGATTTAGTGTAGTGAAAAAAGGAATTTTTTTAATTTGACAATAATGACCATACTTTTAGCTGTGATTTACTTCTTTTTCTTCAAAAGTTGAAATATTTTCTTGCCTAAAGTTTTTATCCTTTTTTATATCTAAGTATGATATTAATTGTGAAAAATACTTCAATTATAAAAATGAATTAACTATGAAAAATTCAAATATTATTATATATAATAAATAATTTAAAATGATAACATAATTAATTAAAATGTTATAAAAAGTTATTATAATACATATTATTATTTTATTAAATAAAATTCCAAATTCACATTAATAATTTTATAAAAATAAAATAATTTAAAAAATCTTATTATATATCATTTTTAATCTAATGTCATTAATAAACATTTTCTATTCTCACATCACTGTTACAACAACATTTAAATCTAAACGCACACCTCATTACTATTTTTAGTTGCATTATTACGGTATCTAATCTCACATCTACATTAACTAATCCCATCGTTACTGTTGTTTTTAACTTTACGAGAAACAAACACACCACCCATCCAAAGGAAGCTTAAGTTGATGCTCGGTTGGCCCATAACACTAATTCAGTAAAATACTTAAAATGAATATACTTCTTTTGGCATTTGAAGTACATCATAATGAGCCTATAAAATTAAGGCACAAAAGTTAAAAAAAATTCATGTGACACATTTGAAAAAATGCCTTTTTTTTATTTAAAAAATAATGTTAAAGTTAAAAAATTGGACCATAACTTATAATAAATAAATATTCTAGGTTTCAAAATGAACCTAAAATATTTAGATTTTAAAGTGGGAAAACGAATATACTTCAATGACCAAATCGTTACTTCATCATTTCATTTTTCACTACCTCTTTAAGTATGTATTTATCATCCTTTAACATTATTAGTAAAATCAAAACTTTTCATCGAGTGTATTATATAATCTTTCATATTTTATTAATGGAATATTTTAATATGTTTTTCTTAAAGTAATTTTAATATGTTGTAGAACTTGTGAATGTTTGGCTAAATAGAGGTTCAACTTTAATGAGTTGTTTTTATTAATAATTTCTTTTTGAAAGCCTAATAAATAACTCTTTAACCGTTTCATTTTCTCTTAATAAAGTGAAGTGTTGCATTTGTTTTGTATGCCCAAATCTAAAATATAAATTTTTATCTAAATTCCCACAAAATTCTCTCCAAATTATGCAGTTGAATATAACTTTTTAGGGTTGATAAAAAGCTTATTTATAGGCTAAAATTCATGTGAATATATGACTAAAATATCCATAAAATAATCAGTGTTAGTCTGGAAAAAGATAACAAAGTTTGACTAGGAGAAGAAACACGTTTTAGTAAGAAACACATCTCCATGTCCTAACGTCATTTATCGGCTTATTGGGATGTTACACATCGCATTGTCAGGATGCCAATTTCTTCTCATCGGGACGTCGTGTGTCGCGTTGTCAGGACGTCGACTCTTCTTCATCACGACGTCGAATCTATTTCAGCTAAAATGCGAGGCACACTCCACAAATCTCTACTTTGACTCGTATTTTTGCAACGCCTTCTTTGCCGAGCCCCGTCAAGGGCATAACTCAATCTTTGTCAAATACTTACCAAGTCTAAACAGTGCTTGAACTTGGAAACTGAAAGACTTTTTGTCATCATATCGCCTAGATTATTTTCTGTGCCGATTTTGTAAATCTGAACATCTCATTGAACCACCACTTCCTAAACAAAGTGATACCAAATGTCTATGTGTTTTGTTCTTTCGTGATGCATCTGATTTTTAATGAGATATATGACACTTTGAATATCACAATATATAATAGTCTTGTCGTTTTTATCAATCAACTCCCCGAATAGACCTTTTAACGAAATTACCTCTTTCACAACCTCTGTGATAGCCATATATTCTGCCTCTTTAGTTGATAATGCCACAATGGCCTGTAAGGTGGCTTTCCAGCTAATAGTGCAATTGCGGAAAAGGATTTTTTACCTACATAATACAAAAATAAAAATTAAATACTTAAATGGTATGCCAATCCCATTATTTACTAAAACGGTATGTTTGCAATAGAACAAAGGGGTGGAGGGAGAGAGATGGGTGGCACTAGTATTTTCTGGTGTAGAAATACGATTTAGTTGGTGGAAGGTAAGAGAGGTGACACCAGTGGAGGGTGAGAAAGAGGCGGCTCCAGTGGAGGGTGAGAAAAAGGCAACACCCGTGTTGAACCTATTTAAAAGTAGTGTTTTCTTAACATTTTTGAAGGATAAGAATAGAAGGGGAAAAATTTGGTTGTAGAAGGAGAGCAAACAGAGAAGAATTCAAGGTTAGATTATATGAATTTTTTTTCAATATTTTTTTTGAAATAAAATATTTAGAAATTTAATTATTTTTACAGATTTATTATTAAATATGGATAATCAATTTTTCATATGAGTTTATTTCGATGGAGTAATTTTGACAACAATAGTTAGATGTATATTTGAATGTCGTTAACAAATAGCAATGAAATTTAATAGAAATGTCTCAGTTGATGATATGAAAGAAAGGATCAGTGCAAAAAAAATTAGATGTTGTGGGAGGAAGATCTCGAGACTATTCTACAAATTTTTAGTTTCAATAGATCTCATAAAATTCACCGAGATGGAACTTGTAGACGATGAAAACATGGAGACAATGGTTGCACTTTATTGTTGGGATCAGAGTCGCCAAACTGATCTGATTCAATTGCTTGCGGAGTTCATTGATGTGGAGCCAGCTGAAGATTCCACTCCATTAGGTGAAGAACGTGGAGTTCAAGACCCATGTACGGTGGTTCCAAGAGTGTACATTGATAGGCGATCAACTTTATGTGGTATCGGCATCGATTTTAATGCTCCACCTACGTCTGAGAACCTTAATCTAGGTTCCCGTTTACAAATACATCCGGTGGTGATTGAGACCGATGCGGATGGTGATGATGTATATGATAATAATGGTTCTTTTGATCACGAGATTGAAGAGTATAGTGATCTCGATCTAGATGAGGTCCTGGATGATATCAATAATGAAAGCGCGAATGACGATAGAAATGTTAATGCATCTTCAATTAGGAACCCGAATCGAGGCATTATGATATGCAATGATCCTAGGGTACACATGTCGATCATGGATCCTAATGCGATACATGCGTCTAAATTCTCTGAATACCCCGATATACTACTTGCTCACCGGTTGGCCATAGATTCTGAACGTGAGAAGTTGTTCATGGGCTAAAAATTCGCAACTAATGAAGAGTGTATATTTGTCATTAATTAGTATAGCATGAATGTGTCAGTTGACTATAAAGTTATTGTGTTTAAACCAACATTGTATATTAGGAGGTGTTGGAGGTCGACAAAAGGTTGCAATTGGCAGGTACATGCCACATTTATCCAAAGGTCGCAAATGTGAGAGATTCAAAAATTTGTTGGGCCTCACACATGCACTTCAACACGCATGATGCAAGATCACCGTAAACTTGATTCCAAAATTATATACACATGCATCATGCCAATGGTGAAGAACATGTCGACCATTCTTATTTCTGTACTAATTTTTGAAATGCAACAACAATTTTAATACCGATTGTCATACCAAAAAGCATGGATAACTAAATAGATAACCATAGAGTAGTTGTACGGAGATTGGGATGCATCGTACAATGAGTTACAGGGGTGATAGATGCTATACGTGAGTACCTGCCAGAGACTGTCATTAAGTTATAGATATGACCTTATTAGGACCCAAACGACCAACAACTGGGAAGAAGAATTTTCCAATGGATGTTCTGGACGTTCGATCCATACCTGTGGGCATTTCCCCACTGCAAGCCGGTTGTACAGGTTGATGGAACCTAGCTATACAAAAAATATATATAGACCTTACTTATTGTGGTTTCTCAAGAAGGAAATCAGAACTTACTCCCGATAGCATTTGACATCGTGGACAAAGAGAACATAGAATCATGGGAAATCTTCCTGACGAACTTACAGATGTATGTTGTTAGAGAGGACAATATTTGTATCATATCTGATAGAAAAGAAGGGAATAATTGATGCAATTAGGCATACCAGTGTTCCGTGGAGATCCGTTTATTGCATCTAACACATTGCGACTGTAACACCCCTTACCCGAGACCGTCACTGGAGTTGAGCACGAGGCGTTACCAGACTTAGCTTAATAATTCGGGGCATAAAAATTTTCTTTTAAAATTAATATAGTTTCATTCATTCATTATGTCCCTAAAAAGGGTCCTCGAGACCCTAAAACATGAAATTGAAACGGTTCGAGAACAAACCAAAATCAATAAAAATCCTCCGATCACCTAAACAAATCAAAACAATTTATTTCATCTTTCATAAATAAACTGTCCATCTAAATAAATCATAACTCGAGTTACGAAACTCAAAATTCAAATCCATAAATTTTATATGAAACTAGACTCGTATATCTTCTTACTAATTTTTTTCAGAATTTTTTGTCTAGTCAATTAGTACAGTTTATTAGTAAAAGTTTCCCCTGTTTCAGTGTTCGGCTGCTTTGACCTCTATTCACTACGAATTAATCTTCTCCCTATACAGAATTCAAATAACCATGTTGTTTATTTCTATTAAAATTAGACTCAATAAGGAATCTATACATATAAAGTATAACTCCTAATTATTTTTGTCCAATGTTTAGTGAATTTCTAAAGTCAAAATAGGGGATTGAAAAATCACTCTGACACTGTCTCACCAAAAATTAAATATCTCATAAAATACAACTCCTTTATTTACTCTGTTTCTTTCATATGAAAATAAACTCAATAAGATTTAATTCTATATCTCATTCACTATCTAAATCCATTTCTACTATTTTTAGTGATTTTTCAAATTCACATCATTACTGCTGTCTGATACTATTTTAAAGCTAATTTCACCTTTTTCACGATTTCCGTGGAATAATTAGCATTTAGGCATACATAACACCAAACATGTCCTTCATTAGCCATTCCAATAGCTAATCATTATCAAGTATATACATACCATTCATTAGTCATATCATAAGATCATACACACAAAATGGGTACGATGCTATACATGCCATACTCAAAATGAAACGTCTAGCTATACCAAAATAATCCTTGTGATAGTGTGCCCGGACCTCCGACGTACTTTACGATCCCTGAGTTAGCTTGAAAAAACTATAAAAAGAAGGAAAATAAAGGGGGGTAAGCATTAAGCTTAGTAAGTTTGCATGCAAATAAATAACAATATTCATAAGAATTATCTTACTACTTGGCATGATACTACTTAATGTAACTTCATTAATTGTCATAGACATATTTTAAACTTCTTCACTTACTCACTTACTTAAATACTTACTTACTTAATCAAATTTATTAATACATTTTACTTACATTTTTCCTTATCAAGCATACATGAACATTTTATACTTACCTTTGCTCTTCTAGCATGAACTTGTCTTACCCTTTTTAGTATAATTCGTCTTACCTTACCTTACCTTGATATTCTCTTTAAATTTTCTCGTTGAACCACTTGGAATACTAAGGATACACGGGTACCTTACCATTTCCATGAGTTGTCATGGTCTTACGTGGTATCCTTTTGAAACTTACCATTTCCATGTCTTAACATGGTCTTACATGGTTTCCTTGCCTTATGAACTCACCAATGCCATGCCTTGGCATGGTTTTACATGGGACCTTTGCCTTATAGTAACTTATCAATGCCATGTCTTGACATGGTCTTACATGATATCCTTACCTTAGAAACCTTACCAATTTCCAAGCCTTGGCATGGTCTTACATGGTATCCTTAAACCCTAATGTCATGACATTTGTATCCTACACATTCCTAAGGTTCAACCGGGACTTTCTGAAATTACTTCTCCGTCAATTCATGCTTGAGTCTTCTTTGAATAATTTCATAAAATAAATTTACACATGCTGGAAATTAACAACATTAACATAAAATAATAGAATATTGCATTTATTTACCGCAAACTTACCTCGAAACAAAATACGATCAACTATATCGATATAGTCCACTATCTTTTTCTTTTCCCGGTCTAACTCCGAATTTTGTTCTTATTGATCTATAATAATAAATTTAGCTTATTTAATACTCACATTTAATTAAAACAGTCCTTGACTCAAACTTTGGCAAAATTACATTTTTCCCCTAAATTTTTACATATTTACACTTTTTCCCCAAGGCTCAAAAATTAAAATTCATCCTATTTTCTTATGTTTTATGACATGCTGATCATTTTTCCCTTTATGGAAACATCAAATTCTTGCTCTAACATGTACTTATGAACATTAGGTATTTTTAGCGATTATGTTGTTTTACTCGTTTTCACGTAAAATCGCTTAGCAAAAGTTGTTTAACACAATTTCAAGCTTCATATTCTACCATAAAACATCAAAATAGACACATTTCACCTATGGGTATTTTTCCAAATATAAACCCTAGGTTAAATTATTGCTAGAATAAGCTTAATCAAGTTATCGAGACTTCAAAAACGTAAAGAACATTAAAAACGAGGCTAAAACAGACTTACTATGAAGCTTGGAGCTTGAAAAACCCTAACTATGTCTCCCTCATGTAAAATTCGACCAAGGGGTTGAAGATGGACAAAAATTGGCTTTTAATTTTGTATTTAATTTATTTTAATAACTAAATGACCAAAATGCCCTTAATTAAAAACTATGGTGTTTTATCTTCATTTAGGTATTTTTGTCCAAACTAGTATAATGGTCTAATTACTATCCAAGGAAATCCACTTTAAAAACCCATTACTCACAAGTACTTAGTACCTTTGTGAACTAGAACACACATTTTACGACTTTTACAATTAGTCTTAAATATCAAATTGGACCCTCTATCGATAAAATTTCTAAATGAAATTTTCACACAATCATGCATTCATTCCATAGACCTTAAAATGATAATAAAATAAATTTTTATACCTCAAATTTGTGGTTTCACAACCACTGTTCCGTTTAGGCCCTATTTCGGGATGTTAAAGCGACTAACTTCCGCCGAGACTAAAAAGTTGCAGACTAGTGGAGACAAGTCATAAAAATAGGTAAATTTTAGTTTCAACATATGTTTTAACTGTTTTTAATACTATAAAAAATTAATTTTGCATACTGCAACTTGTCTTGTACGAGTTAAAGCCACACCTTTTTAGGCAAAAGATGACCAGACTTGTAGGTGACATGCAAAGTGAAACGAATACTCCTCTCCAGGAGTGGTTGGGTACCGTGGAGTCATGGAAATGGGCTCTAAGTTTCGATGATAGGGCTCAATATAGTCAAATGACCACCAACCTGGCAAAGGCGGTCAACTCTGTGTTGAGACGAACACGACATCTTCTGATTTCATCTATTTTCTCAGTTACGTTCTATAAGCTGGCTACATTGATGCCAAGAACGGGGTTGAAACAAGTCAACTAGATGGAGATGGGACAAGTGTTTTTCACAGATGCCAGAAAGGAAATAGATGCAAATAGCCGGAGATCGAGTTCGATAAATGTAGAAATATATTCTCGACAGTTAGAAAAATTTTTAGTTAAGAAGTCCATCAGTCGTTGACCCGGTATCCTACCTAGGTCCCATAAAGTTGATCTCTGAAATAGACGGTGCAATTATGAGAGGTTCCAATCACTTCGTTATGCCGGTGCGCACATTATTTCAGCTTGTGCTCACGCCTCGATCAATGCTGAACAATATATTGATGAGATGTACACTCTCAAGTGCACATTACGTATATGGGAAAATGATTTCTCCGTCCTGCATGATCTTTCTACATACAATGTGTCTCCATCGAATTTCGAGCTTATCCCAGACAAAAGGATACATAGGAAGCTGAAACGTTGCCCACAAGTCACTAGGATCTATAATGAAATGGACATGAGCGAGAAAATCGACGATAAAATTTGTGGCATGTGCAGAGTAGCTAGTTATAATCGGATTAAATGCCTGCATCTACTCTACCATATTGGATAATCATTACAATCAGGTGGAATATGACCAGATTGTACTCCGTGTTTGGCCTTGTAATAAAATTTTTATTATTAACACAATCTTAAAATTTTGAATTACAAAATTAAGTCAAACATTTGCTAGCTATAATTTAATTAACATAATCTTGAAAATTTAAATTACAAATTACATGCAGTAAATATAATTACAAGTTTTAAAATTGATGATTGGATGGTGTCGTCCTAGGGGTATACCATTATGGAGGTCGAAATTCACGTTGAGGGTGCTCGTGATGTCATCGTTCAGGGCATCTGTCGACAAACCTTGGGGTGTGCTAAACATACTCGAGAAATTGTATGTCTTGAAGGTTTACCCTGGAAGGGTTGAGTACTGAGGTGGGTTCGAGCTGAAGGTATCAAACATCATCAATGATTTCAGATCCATATGATTTGAATTGGAACCGGGAATCTCCAACTGATATGCGTAGCCTGACGAGCTCGAAAAATAATTATCACCCCCAAGTCTGGATGATAAGAACTACCCTCAGAATGTAAATAAGACTTGTCATGGATAGGGTCCAGTTCAGGTTTCGGTTCAGGTGCGAGCTCTGGTTCGGGTGCAGAAGGTAGATGTGACATACGTTGGGAGAGATGCCCTAGTCTTTCCATTTGTAAAGGGACTAGCATTGTTTGCCCACCAAATAAAAAAGGTTTCCTACATGCCATGTACTAGACAATGCATAATCCATCCGAGGTCTCTACCCGTGCGAGCTCCGGTTCGGGTGCAGAAGGCAGATGTGACATGCGTTGGGAGAGGTGCCCTAGTCTTTCCATGTATGAAGGGATTAGCATTGTTTTCCCACCAAATAAAAAAGGTTTCCTACACGCCATGTACTAGACAATACATAATCCATCCGAGGTCTTCGCCCTGTCTGGTTGTTCCACAATATAATAAATTCTTCATGCTCTAATGTCGAATTCTTGTCGTGCTTCCCCCTTTTGTTAATTCCATGTACAACCCCCAAACTCTATGGAAGATCTAAAATATGTTGGACGCACCCGAATTGTTGCAATACTCGATCCCCATTATACCACTCGACCATTTGGAAATTCATCAATGGTATGTTAATGCACCACAAGTGTGAGTGAATGTGAGGATATGGGGGAATAACTTGCGCAATGTCTGGTAATGAGTACGGCATCCAGTGAACTGCACAATTAATAGCATTGAAGTAGTAACACGATTCAAATGACATGAAGGTAGTAACACAATTAATAACATGTACTGAATATTAGAAAAAATTACCCAGGACCCGACGTGTGTCTTGATCAACTATCGATAAATAGAAAGCATATATGACTTCCAAATACTCGGAGAAGTAATACATGTACAAAAAAATTAAACTTGTTAAAACAAATTTCCATATTGGACAAGGCAAAATTCTTGTTGTAATGATTAAATTTTATCATCTATTCATGAGTGGAAAGACATATGTTTGATGCTTAACTAATACCAACAATAGCATCCTGTAAAGCGTCTAAGATTACAGTAATACCAAGGAACTACTTATATCCATGATGCTTTGTCTTTCAAAAAAGTTTGTGATATAATGTAGCTAGTACTACTGAGCCCCAACTATAGAAATGGACACGTATAAATCCTGCAACAGGGGCAAGTACGTCAAGTGGACCTTGTTTTTATTTGCATTTGGCATGAGTACACCCCCTATGATATGCATTGTATACACTCGAGCGGCGCACATGAAATATTGATCAGTGGCAGTATTTGGTAAATACTCGAAATTCGCCTTCAACCATGTAAATCTCAAACTCATTAATTTATCCTCACCAGTATCAGTCGAGTGCCCTAGTAAGTCATAATAAAAGGTCTCCAAATTAGACAATATACTAAAACTCGTGACCGCAAAACTGTCAATGGGGAACCCCAATTGTAGTGCGATATCTTCTAAAGTGATGGTACACTCCCCACACGGCAAATGAAAGGTGTAGGTTTCCGGGCGCCACCACTCGACCAATACGGAGATCAAGTTGTACTTCAAATCAAACATGCGAATCAATGCTGCCAATCCGAATCTAGATGCCTCCAAGTGTAGCATAATACGTTCACTCGGTAAATAGCCCACACCGTTGACACTATCCATCAGCACGCGGTAAGGACTCAGACCATGACCAAATATTCAACTGTAATAATTAATGTATACCAACTAAATAAAAAAGTACATGCAAGCTTATAAGGTGATCCCTAAATAACAAATAACAATTTTATTATGGATACATCTATTGTATTTGATGTGTGATCCGTTTCTGTGATTAAAGAAGCCATTCCAATAACTACAGTTTCTCACAAAAAATTCAATCATCGCCTTAACAAATAACAAAAATGAATTTTGTACCATTTTTTTTATTTTTTTAAGTATTACTAATATTTTTACACATATAAACAAATCAATAACGTAATTTGGGATACACTAATGTAAGTCAATCGTTTATTATTTCAAAATTCAAAACCATCTCATTTTTTTTATCCCAATAACAAAATTTTTATTACGTAACAGATATTCAACATATGTAAAATGTAGTTCTTTTACCACAATAATCCAAAAAAAATTAAATACCAAAATGGATAACCGTAAAAATTTGAAGCAAATAACCCATTTCAGTATTTATTTTTATAGCAAACAACCCATTTTGGTAATTCATCTGTACCAAATGTACCATTTTGATAAATAATCTCTTGGACATACCATTAGAGTTATTAAACTTTCAAAAATTTCAACACAATGGGACCATGTATTAAGTATGTCACATCCCAAAAATAGGGTTAGTAGAAATTAGGTTAATGAACTGAAAGTGGTCACACCTAAATTTTTTTAGTGATTGAGTAGTGGTGGAGTTTTCGTTGATGATGAGTGTTCGAATCCCTTCCCTCTTACGTACAGTTTTGCTTCCAACCTTAGCAAAGGTCACATCGCTTGTTTTATATATTTTTTGTTAAATTAAGAACAATGAAGTGAAATAGCCTAGTGGTTAAAAGCTTTAAAAGTTTCCTAAAAGTATTAGGTTTAAATCCCCTTACTCTCATATTTTTTTATTTAATTTTTGGTCAACTTTTGCATGCTATTACACCCCATTTCCGTCCAACGCTTTCTTATCATGCATAAGGGAGATTATTTCCTTTCTTTTCAAGTCAACATACCATATTTACTCCAACATGATTCCCTTTTTGCTTTATTGTTCCCTCAACAAACCATTTGGAATTATTTTTACCATGTGAGCTGATTCAATGCACCTAGACAAGTGAGTATCATCATTTGTTACACAATTCCTTACTCTTCTCTCCTTATTGTCGTCCACTACCTTGACTTATCCCATTTACTTTTATTTTTTTCTTTCACTTTGGCTATCAACCACCACCTTTACACTATTTTCCTTCTCTTCTCCACCACATCTTTGCCAACTGAACCACCGTCACCTAGCACCACCGTACAGCAGCATTAAGCACCACCATTGAAAGCAATCTTCTTTTCTCCCTTCATCTTCACTATTTTTGTTTCCCTTTGCAATCTCTCCTTCTTTCCTCTTGTGCCACAACCCTATTTTATCCTCCTCTTCTATTGAGTCCTTGCCGAACCACGATCGCCATTGTCGTTACGCCTCTACCGTTGGTTAGCAATTTTCCTCATTTTTTCATTGTTTTTTGATTTCTTCGAGTCTCTATACTAACGAAACCCCTTTTGTTTTATTTTATTTTCAATAAGTTTGTCAAATATTTTCATTTTATGTTATTATTATACAATTGACTCACTTTTCTAAGTGATCAATTGCTCTAGATCTAAAAGCCTTTTTAACTCAAGACCACAGTGATCAATCTTTTATTCCGATTCAATCAAATCAAAGTAAGTGATAGTCGGATGAAAATCACTATTTTCTTCCTTACTTTTTCCTTTTGGTCAAATATATTTAAGACATATAGTGTAATTTTCCCTTGTGTAATAACATATTTTACCTTATTTTTAATTAAGTTTAAATGGGTGATTTGATGTTAGTGTGTAATAAACATGTAACATCCTGATTTTGGGCTTAGACGAAACAGTGGCTTCAGGACCATAAATCCAAGGTCAATAAATTATTTTAATATTATTTTATGTGTTATAGCATGATTATATGAGTGCATGAAAATTTTGGTGAATTAATTTTAGCGATTACATGCTTAATTACGAAAAAGGACTAAATCGCGTAAAGGGTAAAAGTTTTATTTTAGTACCCAAATGTGTTAAATACTTAGAGAATTAAAATTTGGGGTTTTTAAAGACCAATTAGACCCTTAGCAATGGCATGGCCGGTCATAGGGGGGACAATAAATTTTAAAATGGTCAAATTTGGTGGATTAGGTGACTTTTGGTAATAAAATAAATTAAAGAAAAAAAGTTGTCATTTTATTTTCATTTCTTCTTCTCTTTCACGGAAAATGGCAGCAAAATGGGGGGTTTTAGAGCTTAAACTTTCAGCAACTTCAATCCCTTGCAAGTAAGTGATTTTAATGGCTTTTCTTGATAATTTTTACATTTTTGGAACCCCTAAAGCATGAGCTTTCTAAAGATGGGACTATTTTGCAAAATGAATAAGGGTCTAGGGTTTTGCCATGAAAGTATATGTGTTGTTTTCTAAGTTATTATGCAAGAATATGAGTCTTGGTAGTGTTATAAACAACTTTTGTGAAAGAAGTTTGCATGAAAACACCCAAAAAGGGGTATTTTGCAAAGTTGTAAAACAAGTTGTAAATGTGTGAAATAGTTGAAATTATGAGTTGCTATAGTTATGAAAATGGTTCATATAGGCTTAAAGAGTAAAGAAATTGAATAAAAATCATTTTACGAGCCTAGGGGCAATTTGGTAATTTTGGCAAAGTTTAGGGGCAAAATTATAAATTTTTCAAAATATGATTTTTGGGTTAATTTGAATAATGTGATTCCTAAATGGGGTGTATTTGAAATGATAGATCAAGAAAATCGAGATTCAGGATTAAATCGAGAAAATACAAGGTTATGGACTAATGGTAAAATTTTCATTTTCGTATTCGAGGTAAGTCCGTGTGATTTAATAAGCATGCTATCAATGTTATTATTGTTATACTTGAAAATCTCCTTGTTATTATTGTATTGAATTATGTGTTAGTGCTAGGGTGTAAGAGAAAATATTATACCCTATGAAATAATCGAAAGCTTAATATGTCGATTTCACTTTGTGTATTTATGAAATATTGGAAATTTATGAAATATGATATCTTGTTGAGATGAGGAAATTATAGAATGATGAAATGAACTGAAAGTTCTTATGGTGACAAACCTTGTGAATTGTATGATCAATTCTTCGAATGATCTTGACTATAATGTAACCCTTGAGAAATCCCAGTTGGACCTTCGGAAATACCTAGGATATGGGTATCGAGACACTGCTGTTATGTGGGCCCGTGTAAGACATGTCTGTGACATGCATCGGCTATATTATGAAAGCCAGTGTAAGACCATGTCTGGGGCATGGCATCGGCATTGAGACGAGTGCCAATGTAAAACATGTCTAGGACATGCATCGCCTCGAGATGTAAGCTAGTGTAAGACATGTCTGGGACATGCATTGGCTACGAGATGTGCTAGTGTAGGACATGTTTGGGACATGCATCGGCACGGATGTGTGAGAGCCAATGTAAAACCATATCTGGGATATGGCATTGGCACCGATATGTGTAAAATTTCCCGATTATCCTCTGGTATTCCAAGTGGTTCAATGGATAGTTCAAAGCTTGCGATGAAAGTGAGAAGGTAAATATTTGAGCATGCTGAAAAGGTACAAGCATATATTCGAAGCTTAAATGCTATTGCGAACATAAAGCAATGCACTTTTGGTAAGGATACAAATAAGTAAGTTATGCCTATGAAAATGAAATTGTGGTGACCTTGTGATTATGGTTTTATGTTTATGATGTACATATATTTATTCTTACCATGATGTTTGAAATGTGATTGATGATTATGTGTGAGACTTGAGGCCACATTAAATTGAGACATAAAATGTATATTCCTTTACTTGGTAGCCTAATGAACATGAAAGGAGAAATAGATTAGCATAAATGCCCATTTAAAAATAATCATGAAAGAGTGAAATATAGTAATAAAATAGTTTCGGGAAGCAACAGTAGTCCGACTTTGAAAATACACCAAAAATAGTAGAAAGTGAATTAGAGACTGAATAAAATATGAATTTGAAGCTTGTTAAGTCTAGTTGCAATAGAAGAAACAGTGTGAGCAAAACAATTTCATATTATGAGATATTTGAAATTGTGTGAAACATAGTCAGAATGATTTTGAAATCCTCTGTTTTGATTTGAGAAAATCATTTAAAATTGTAAAAAAATATTTATGAGTTATAATTTATATTCTTAGAATCCTTAATGAGTATATTTTCAAGAGAAATATACAAGAACATCATTCGAGTCCCGTATTATGAGATAATTAATTTTTTATGAAGAGGGGTCAGAACTATCAGACAACGAAAAAGGGTAACTTTAATAAATAAATTGTACTAATTGGACAAACCAAAAATTCTGAAAATTTTATGGTGAGAAGATATATGAGTCTAGTTTCAGGGAAAATTAGCAGAACTTAATTTGGAGTTCCGTAGCTGCAGATATAAATAATTTAGTGACTATGATGCTAGAAAACAGCTTGACTAGAACATGAGTGAAAATGCAAATAGAGTTGTATTACTATGAGAAGCAAATTGATAAATTGCTTATTATTTTCATACGATGTTACTAAGCTATAAAGCTTACTCCCTTCCTTTTCTTTCCTTTAGTGTTTTTAGGTTAGCTTGGGGTTGGAGATCGTCGGAGACAACATCACACTATCAAGCCGCTACCTTTGGAATAACGATGCATATATTAGAAATTTCAAGTAAGTGGCATGTATAGGAATCTAGTGGATTGGCATGTATTAATTTGCTTTGGCCAAATGCGTTGGCTTATATTGAGTTATATTTATATGGCTATGAGATGTGGCTCATATTGAGTTTGGCTTGTAAGCCTAGCTATTCATGTCATGTCTAATGTTTATAAGGTGATTATGTCTATTTTCCATGCATGGTTAGTAATATAACATGTGTGTTGGATGTATGCACTATGACCAATTGAAGTGGTCATAGACATGTAGTAATTCCACATTATAAGCACAACTTGATAATGATTGAACATGAGTGCTTGATGAATAAGTTGGTAACCATAGTATAATGATAAAAGTGGTCATCAAAAAGACAAGTCTTATGAATGTGAAATAAGGAGTCTAGACTTGGTATTGCATGAGTAGATGCATTATTTGTAAGAGGACATGTTAATGATAAGGATGTGTCTTAATAAAGAGTGTTTAATCACTAAAATGATGCCATGATTTGCAATTTTGATGTGCTTAAGGTTGTAAAAGATTATGGGTAACATGAAGGCTTGGAAAATAGCCTAAGTGTCAGTCACACGGGTTGAGACACGGCCGTGTGTCTCAACCGTGTGAGGGACACTGCCTGGAGACACATACGTGAGGCCCGGTCGTATGGGTCGATGTGTATGCTGACGTCATAAACAGAGAGTTACACAGCCTGAGGACACGGGCGTGCCAAAGGCACATGGGCGTATCCCTATGTCCACACGGGCGTGTGACCCTGTTTCATGGGAAAATTATCTAAGTCTTCCTAAAACTTCTTAAAGTTATTGGTTTAGTCCCGAATCGATTCCGATGAATGTTTTAGGCTTCGTAGCCCCAAATAAGGGACGACATGCATGTGTTTGAAAGGTTTGAATTAAAAGAGATTTTATGGCCCGATTTTATATGCGTATGCTTGAGTTAAGCCCGGTAGCACCTCGAACCCTGTCTTGGCGTCGGATACGGGCGAGGGGTGTTACAAAACAAGTATTTAAAAATGATGATTTATAATTGAAATTCACTTGATAACATATCGGTATTCCTATGGTTAAGATCTGAGTGTAGGCATTTGTTAGAGTGGAGTTTCAAGTGTGGGTCTAACTTATTATAAGATATATAAATATATATCGTAAAAAATGATTAAATGAAATATTATTACATGATTTATGTGTTAGGTGAATACTTTGAGTATTTTAAAAATGGAAGAATAAATCCATCAAAACAGACTATACAAGTAAGTGATTCTGTACTGACTATTTCGTGAAAGTATGTTGTATGGTTATGTTTGATTATTGATGTGAAAAGCATGTTGTTCTCATTCTCATGTTATGTGATATTATGACATATGTGGTTATACATGACTGTTAAAATGTGATATTTTGTTACATCATGATAACATGTGATTTGCATGTCAAAACATGCCTATATGTTACTAAGTGTTAAAAAAGATTGAATAAGCATGATCCACATGCCTAAAAGTGAAATTTTGTATCAAGTGAAAATATGTTTATGTGGCTATATCACATGCATGGGGTGGGACATGTGTAAGGAGAAAGTACTGGCATTTTATCTACAATACTGACAGCTTCTTTGCACCAGTTTATCTGCACTACTGGTGGCTTGACTACATTACTAGTTGTTTATTTACAATACTGGAAGCTTGTTTGCACTACTGGCAGTTTATCTGCATTACTGGTGACTCGACCACATTATTGGCAGCTTGTCTGCATTACTGGTGACTTGTCCACAAATTGAAGTGTTTGAATGGACGAGTTCTGGGAACTCAATTGTGGAGTGTAGTAGTGATGGGTAGTATGTTTTGAAATAAATTTGCATAAGTGTTTTATAAAAATTGCATTGCCATCATCATGTGCATAAGGAGAATTGATTATGTTGTATGATGATTATATGCTCATTGTTATATAATTGTTGAATAGACTCACACTGGGCTTTAAAAGCTAACTACTTTAGTTTCATAACCTTTCATGTAACACCTCTAACCCGTATCCGTCGCCAGAACAGGGTTATGGAGCATTATCGGAGTTTATAGAGTAATTTCACATAATTCATGTCATTTACTTTTCATATCCGAAATTAATCATATTGTCCCTTGAATGGACCCTCAAGGCCCAATTTAAACATTAAAATCAAGTCGGGACTAAATCAGGATCTCAGAGAATTTTTCGCTAAATTTAAAAAGTTTTCTTATATGCAGGGCACACACACCCGTGTGGTCAAGGCACATGCCCGTGTGACCATAGGACACGCTCGTGTAGTAGGTCGTGTCCAATCCCATGTAACTTTCTGACTTGCGTCACATGGTCTATCACACACCCTTGTGCTAGGCCGTGTGGTCAATTAATTTTCACAAATTAGGTGCAGGTTTCACACGACCGAGACACACGCCCGTGTTCTAGGCCCTGTATCTCACACTGTTGAGACACATGCCCGTGTCTCCGTCCGTGTGCCCAATTCTGAGCATTCTATTTCTAAATTTTAGGATGTAGGGGACACACGGCCAAACCACATGCCCATGTGCCAGGCCGTGTGTCACACACAGTCAAGACACACGCCCGTGTATCTACCCGTGTGGACAATATAAGGTCATTTCCTAGCCTTATTTCTTACCCAAATTTGCTAATAACCTACAACAGTATTTGAATATATATTTACCAACCAATTCAAATCATATAATTCAGACAAACATCATTAACATATATGATATAACATCACCTATATTCATATAGCCAATCTTACCTTTTTGTTAAGGAATATAGTTTACCTTAATTTAATCTAACCATACCATACACACACAGACATATATATATTAACATGATATAACTTTGTAGTAATATACCAAATCAAATATCACTAGCCATACCAATGGCTAGATTACAAACACCCATTTACAAGCCATCATTTGGCCAAGGTAACCTATACATGCCATTAAACCAAAATAAGTTTACTATTTATACCAAAACGGGCTAGTGGATAGTGTAATGATACTCTAACCGATCTCCAACCTTTGCGAGCTTTCGAGCACTATAAAACAGAGAAAATAAAACCTAATAAGTATTTAATGCTTAGTAAGCTCATATAATAAGAATTAAACTTACCAAATTACATTCATTCAGATAAGCATACAATAACATGATTCCCATCAAATAGGCAAAATTTCCTAATCACATACACTCAATCAAGTATGTTAGTTACGTAATTCACATGTACATTAAATAGCATCGATGAGCTCATCAAGTTATAAATATTCAGGAATTTCAGGAACATTCGAGATATAATTCATATAATTTTATAAATTCTCATTTTGAGAATTTATCCGTTGAATTATTGAAATTTTGATGGATACTCAGGTAGTTCACACAAGGTGTACAAAATTATAAACCATAAATTCATAATCAGGGGTACCCATTTGGGCACTTAATCAGGAAGCACAATCTCGAGCCACATATCAGAATGCTCAGATGAGCCATGTGACAGGACACTTATCTAAGCTAATCAGGAAACTCATAAGAGTTTTAATCAGGGTGCTCATAAAGCTTAATAGATAACTCCGAAGAGTTAATATCAGGAAGCACCGGATAAGGTAACAAGGAGCAAGCGAGCCATGTTAGGAAGCCCATAAGAGCTTATATTAGGACGCTCACGTAGAGCTGCGTTTGTGTCCGCATTATATGCTGGATCACAACCGATCGAATCATGTAACATGACGCTCACACGGAGCTGCAATAGTGTGCAACACATACAAAATCACTACCGATCAGAATGCTCGCAAGAACTAATTAACAGGATGCTCAAGGGGTCTTTAACAGGATTACTCGTTAGAGCTATAGTCTGTCCAAAACATATGCAAAACCACATGTAATATGGGAAATCACATATATCCATCGAATTTCATTATTCAAACGGAACTTATCATTTTCTGAACATTAACAGGCATGTAATTATATCATACATTTATAACGTTTATATAATTCATATAAACACATAATACTCAATTCAAGCATAAAAATAAACACAATTTAGTTACACGAACTTACCTCGACACTTGTTTGTGTATAAATATCTACTAATCCGAGACTTTTTCTTTTCCTTGATCTAACTTCGAATTTGAGTTATTCAGACCTATATAAATGAATTTAATCATCAATTTTTCACATTTCATATTCAATTACATTCAATTCACATCCTAGGCAAAATTACCATTTTGCCCCTATACTTTTCATAAATTCCAATTTCATCCTTAGGCTTAGAAAATGGAATTCATGCAATTTAATCAATATTCCAAGCCTAATCAAAATTTTCATATAACATTTCCAGCACATGTATATCACAAAATTCAGAAATTTTCCATAACTATTACATCTTTGCAATTTAGTTCTTAAATCCTAATTTCATAAAAAATTTCTTTGTAAAAGTTGTTTATCTATTAACAACTTTTCATTTTCTACCATAAATTTCAAAATTTTAGCATATTCATCCATGGAAAAACTTTGATACTTTAATAACTTTTCAAATTAATCCCCAAAATAGATAGATTAAACTATCTCTATCTCAAAAATATAAAAATTATTAAAAACGGGACAAGAAAACATACCTAATTAAGCTTTATTAGTTTCCTTTCTCTCTCCTAAGGTTTCCATGGAATTTTTGGGGATGAAGATGATATAAAATGATAATATTTCTATTTAATTATTTATCATCCATTAATTTTTCCACTTTTCAATTTGGTCCTTACCTTTTTCTAATTTTCCATGGATGATTCATCAAAAATATCTATTAACTTTTCTTTAATGGTCTAATTACCATATAAGGACCTCAAGTTTTAAATTCCATAGCTATTTGATACTTATAGCACTAGAACTCAACTTTTTCATTTTATGCAATTTGGTCCTTTTTATAGTTAAACATATAATCGGTAAAATTTTCTTATTAGAATTTTCATATGACATTCCTATCATAATGCAGATCATGTAATAATATTAAAATAAATTTTCTTTTCGACTCAGATTTGTTGTCCTGAAACCACTGTTCCGATTTCACTAAAAATGGGTTGTTACAACTCTCCCCCCTTAAAAATTTTTGTCCTTGAAAATCTTACTAGTAAAGAGGTTCGAGTATTACTTTCTCATGGTATCCTCCAGTTTCTAGGTAGCTTTTTTAATACCATGTCGTTGCCAGAGAACTTTTACTAATGCGACCTTCTTATTTCTTAACTCTTTTGTTTCATGTGCCAAGATTTTGATGGATCCTTCACTATAAGTCATATAAGGCTGAATCTCCACTTCGGTTGGCAAAATAACATGTGAAGTATCTGACCGATATCGTTGTAACATAGACACATGAAAAACATTATGAATTCTGTCAGGCTCTGGCGGTAATGCTAATCGGTACTCAATAGGTCTGATTCTTTCTGTAATTTCATATGGCCCGATGAATCGTGCACTCAATTTTCCTTTACGGCCGAGCTGGAGAACTTTCTTCCAATGTGATACTTTCAAGAATACCTTGTTGTCAACCTGAAATTTTATTATTTTCATTTAAGATCGGCATAAGACTTTTGGCGATCTGAGGCTAGTTTTAAACTATCTTGAATTACTTTCACATTTTCTTCAGTTTCACGGACTAAGTCAACTCTGTGTATCTTTTTCTCACTGAGCTTTGTCCAACACAATAGAGTTCTACATTTTCGGCCATATAAAGCTTCGTACAGTGCCATTTTAATCTGGACTGATAGCTATTATGATAAGCAAATTCAACTAAAGGACTTTTCCCAGTTACCTTCAAATTCAAGCACACAACACTGAAGCATATCTTCTAAAATCTATATAACACGTTCTGATTTTCCATCAGTCTGAGGATCGAATGCGGTACTAAAATGTAATTGTGTACCCAAAGCTTCTTGCAACTTATTCCAGAATAGGAATGTAAATTAAGGATCACTGTCTGAAATAATGGAAATCGGCCCTCCATGCAATCTGATAATCTCAGAAACATATAATTCAGCCAACCTATCCAAGGAAAAATCCATACGTACCAAAATAAAGTGTGCATACTTTGTCAATCGGTCGACAATTACCCAAATAACATCTTTCTTCTTCGGAGACAGGGGTAACCCTGATACAAAATCCATGGTAATTCTTTTGCATTTCCATTATGGTATTGTAACTGGCTGTAATAATCCTGAAGGCACCTGGTGTTCAACTTTTACTTGCTGACATATCAACAAAAATTAAACTAATGCCCTTTCTTTTGTTATTTGCATTTAAATAAAAAATAAAAAACAAATATTAAGAAAAAAAATAGAAACATACATTTCTTTCTTTCAAACACATCCTTTCTACAAAATTAAAAAAAACCAATAAAATCAACACAACCATTTGTAAAATAAACAAATCAAACACAGAAAAATAAAATTCACATACAAACCTTTTACTTCCTTCTTTTTCTTCATCGTTCTACCAAACCCAAAACTTAATTTTTTTTCTTCAAACCACAAACCATCTATACACACACACACTCATATATATATATATATATATATATGTTCAAGCATCAATTAAAAAAATTGATTAGGCCTTAGGCCTGTGACTGAACGGTCACATTAACTTGGTCTCGCCTGCTTCAACCCTACACCAGCACTAGTGTCGCATACTGTCAACCCTCCACCAGCCCACTGCTCCAAGTCTCAATGGTATTCAACTCTCCATTAATTACCAACATTTATTAGATTATTTTATTATTACTTTTCTAAATTAAATTTATTATTTTATTAAACTGTATTTCTACACCAAAAAATTCTAGTGCTGCCCATATCTCTCCCTCTACCCCTGAGTATTGTTGCAAAAACACCATTTTAGTAAATAATGGTATTGGCATATCATCTAGGTATTTATTATTTATTTTTGTATTATATAGGTAAAAAATCCTGCAAAAAACGAACAAATAACCTGTGAGAGACCTTTTTTTATCTAAGCCTCCTGCATAATCCGAGTCTATATAGCCAACTATAATGCGTGGTTTGTACAAATGTATATAGTCGATATCATGTAATGAGTAAGTAAAAGAGTTATCATCTCCACAGGGACTGTGTATGTTAATCAATTAATTATAAAATTAATATTAACAATTTGGTAAGAAAAACACAATATTTTTGAGGTGATTGATATGAAATAAAATTAAATAATCTAGATACAAAGTGATCCTTAATGCAAATTAACCTAAATGCAAATTAACCTAAATGCAATGTATGCAATGGAATGAATGAGTTGGGTTTAGCAACAAATTCACAAACTTCAACAATCAATAACATGAATAGGCTAAAATAATCACATCATTCAACTTAATTCATTTACATCATGCTTAATAATGTTCCAAAAAATATTTCATGGCAACTCAATCTTTCATGAGCTTGAAACCAATTTTAAATCCTTTTGGAATCTATTACTTAGAAAAAACATACATATTACCATGATCATATTTAACTAAGGGTTTCTTGGAATTCATGTGAAGTAATAGGGATGGGTTAGGTTTGAAACAATTTAATCACATATATCTAAAAGCTATGCAAGGTAATAGAGCTCCCACAAGTTATTACAAACCTTTAATTTAATCGAATTATGATCTAAATTAAGCATGCACCTTTCAATTATTGCGTCCATTAATCGCTATCTGGTTAGGATTGATAAACTAATTCTAATGTATTCAATAACATTGTCATGAATGGAATAAATGCATGATTTGAATTGAAAGCATGAATCACTGAGACACAGAACATCATAAACATAATTTAAATGAATTTCATTTAATTGATGTAATCATTGTAGCTAAAACAAAATTAAGCTACCATTGTTGATGAAAAAATAACAAAACAAATTTCGAACATGATTAATATCCAAAATAAAACAAAGATAGGGAAGACTAAACTATAATTAATTCGACAGTTCTTTAGGAATCAATCGTAGTGGTTTCCTCCAATCCTCGTGTTTGCCCCTTCGCAAAGTGCTCCTCAAAGTGGCTGGCCAAGAGAGTATTTTCTCAAGGATTTGCTAGATAACGTAGAGGGAAAATGGGGATAGCAATGCGTCAAAGAGAGAGAAAATGTGATGAGAGGAAAGAATGAGAAATGAAGAATAAATGTTGAATAAGGGATAATTATTGAGGGATGTAGAGGGTAGTATTTATAGTGGATGGATGGCTAGTAGGTTTGCTAAAAATAGCTTAAAATCCATTAGGTCTCTCTTTCCCATGGCCGGCCATAAATTGTGGAGATAGGAGTTTATTTAGTTGCTTGATTCATGCATGAAATCATGCTTGAATCAAGCAAGGTGGTGGGCGGTTTCAAGGGTAAAGTTTGTGTGCTGATTCTTTTTTTATTTGCAATTGTAAGGATCTCCAATAAATCTCCCAAAAGTGAATTTTGAGCTGCCCAAATGCCCTTGCCGAATTGGGCTTCATTCTCCCTTTTTGGATGAGTTGAAGACTCAAATGCTTGCCAGACTTGTTCATCAATTATACTAACTTCAATTGGATCACATTAATTTCTTCATAACCCATTTTGTAAAACCCCTAACCCGTATCCGCTGCCAGAACAGGGTTTCGGAGCATTACTACCATTTGCAGATCACTTAAAAAAATTAAAATACTTACCGATTCAATGCATCATATAAAATAAATATATTACCATTCAATCAACAGTTTGGCACTTGTATAAGCATCAAACAACAACATTGTTAGTATACTTGCACATATCTCATACAAATTCAACATTGGTATATCTATTTTCTCGACATGTCGCACTTGAGTTTAATAATAGTCTCAATTACATAATTTCCTTGTATCAACATATCAAAGATAATCATATATGTACATGTCATGAAACATATCATGCTCTTACCGTTTCTTCACAAGCATATATCATTCATTTAATTATATCAATATTTTATGCTTCATCATTTCCATATATTTTATGTATATTTATTCTGGTAATAGCTTATATCAAACTTAACATAAATTATATTCCATGTGCTTATACTTATTTCGTTTATCCATTTTCATAATTATTTCATACAACGCTTTTGTACATATATTTCCATATGATCAGTTCTTGTAAACATTTCACACAACCATTTCATATAACCATTCGTCATCTGATACATTTTACCTGAATATCAATTGTTCAACAGATGTTATAGCGTCTCCCATCCACGGTCTTATTTATCTGTGACGTGATGCCATAGTGTCTTTCAACTATGGTCTTACTCATTTTCTGTCATGTTGCCATGGTATCTTTCAACCATGGTCTTAGTCTTTCATGTCACGTTGCCATGGTATCTTTCAACCATGGTCTTACACATCTCATATCAGGTTGCCATGGTATCTTTCAACCATGGTCTTACACATTTCATATCAGGTTGCCATGGTATCTTTCAACCATGGTCTTACACACAGGTTGCCATGGTATCTTTCAACCATGGTCTTACACATTTCATATCAGAGAGCACACTCCCGCGAACCTCATCCTTACAGTGGGATTACCAGTCCAGGATAAATCCCCTGTAATATAAACTCATAGAGTATTGTCGGGATTACCAGTCCAGGCTAAATCCCCTGCAACGACAATTACTCTAATGAGTTTGGATATGAATTACCAGTCCAGGCTAAATTCAGAACCTAATTCGGATTACCCGTCCGGGCTAAATCCATTTTACACATATTCTTTGGGAGGGCTATATCAGGATAGGATCACCCGTCCGGGCTAGATCCTTTTTACCGTCAATTCCTTTTCAGAGATCCATCGAATTTTTCTTTCATTCAAACGAGATTTCTTCCCATTTTATCAAATATATCAATGTTTCATAAATTTTCATATAATGAACATTCAAATCATATTCATATAAATAACATACAATCTCAAGCATTTAAGAATATAATTCAAGTTACACGAACTTACCTCATTGCTTGTTTGTGTTTATAATTTCATTAATCTGATATCTTTTCTTTTCCACGAACAAGTCTCATATTTGAGTCGTCCGAATCTTTAAAAATAAATTTGATCATCATTTTCATTCATTTCATATTCTAATGCATTTAATTAATGCTCTAGGCAAAATTATCATTTTGCCCCTAAACTTTTAATTAATGACGATTTCATCCTTAGGGTCAGGAAAATAAAATTCTTGCAATTTAATCCTTATTTCCAGCTATTATTCTCATATATATTGATAAAAATCCATGAATTCTATAAAATATCAGAATTTTTCATAATTTCAACACTTTTCAATTTAATCCCTAAAACATGTTTTCCCCCGATCTTGAACTAAATTAATAATTTCATTCAATTTTGTAATTTAAATAATAAAATAATCCATTTCATGTAATTTGGTCATTTCTGACATGTTTACAAAATTGCCCATAAAGTTTTACTTTTATTCAATTTAGTCCCTGAGCCTAAAATATGCAAAGTAGCCATGCTAGATGAATATTCATACATATTTTTCCTCCTCCTCCTCTCCATTCCACATCCTTAATGTAGATAATACACTTGTAAGTAACATTATCCATAATTTTTATTATTTACTTTTATGAATATTCAAGCTGTCTATCTGCATCATAGTCACTAAATTATTTATATCTGGATCTATAGAACTCCAAATTAATATCCGATAATTTTCCCTGAATCTAGACTCATATATATTCTTACCATAAAAATTTCAGAATTTTTGGTTTAGCCAATAAGTACAGTTTATTCTTTAAAGTTACCCCTGTTCTGCTGTCTGACAGTTCTGACCCCTCTTCACCAAAAATTAATTATCTCCTCATACAGGATTCAAATGATGTTCTTATTTGTTTCTCTTAAAAATAGACTCACTCAGGATTTTATAAATATAAATTTAAGCCCCTAATTATTTTTATTCAATTTTTTTATGATTTTTCAAAGTCAGAACAGGGGAACTCGAATTCATTCTGACCTTGTCTCACAAAATTCATTATATCTCAAAATTTACAAATAAATTGCTTACACTATTTCTTCTATGAGAAACTATACTCAATAATATTTAATTCCATATTTTTTTCATCTTCTAATTCGATTTCTACAACTTATGGTGATTTTTCAAAGTTAGTCTACTGCTGCTGTCCAAACTGTTTTTGTGCAAGCTATTAATTACCATGTTATAACACCCTTATTTTCTTTTTCTACACCATTTCTCATCACTTTCTCTTATTTTCTCTTCACTAACATATCAAAAACATAGGACCTTATGTAATAAAACTCTACTATAACATTATTTCCATGCTTTGTCAATAATAACAAACTTAAAAACATATTGAAATCTTGATATACTTACCTTGTTCTATTGATACTAATCTTTAACTTGATTTTCTCTCTCCTCTAGCTTCTATTTCTTGAATCCAACTTGATATTCTAACTCCCCATGCTCTCCTTAACATTTTTGTCTCTTGGTAGCTATGGAAATTCATTTGATTTTTGGGTGAAAATGGTGAATTTTTGGTAAAAGGACCAAATTGTAAAGAAAGAAAAACTTTCTTTCTTCCTCTCTTTCTCTCACGTTAGTGCATGGGAAAATATGGATGAGAATTTCTCATCTTTCTTTCTTTATGTACTAATAAAATAATAATAAAATATCTTATTAAAGTATTAATAAAATAATATTTATCTAATTAAATAATTATAAAATATTATAATATCTCTAGCATCATTATTACTTTCTAGATTTCTTTCTCTTCCAATTGACCATTTTGCCCTTCATTATCTTTTAAAATTCCATCCTTGAGTCATCATTTAATTTGGTAAAATTGTAATTTAGTCCCTCATAGTTCTTCATCTATTCAATTTGTTCCTAATTCATCCATTTTCCTTAGTTTCTAGATCATTCCACTCTTAAATTATTTACACTATTGGTCCTTCAACTTTTTCATATTTACACTTTAACCCCTCAAATTATGAATATTTACTCTTGTGCAACAAAACTTTTCTCACTTTTACATTTAGTCCTTTCTTGAATTAATATATCATAATATACTTCTCAATATTGACATAACTCAAAATTTCCTTTTTGTCACTTTATTTCCTTATTTTACTATATCAAAGATAATATCTTACTGTAAAAATTTTCAGGGTATTACACATTTTTCCTTGCCTTTGTTATTCATATAGAGTGAATTTCGCTTATGTCCATGTAGCTTTAATAAATAAGCTATGCATAAGTCTTTGGTGCAATTGTAACAATTAAATCAAGATTAATATGTACCATAAAATATTTAAATTATGCACAAATTTAATGCAAAATAGCACAAAATTGAATTCTTAATTAAATCATGTCTATTATCTTAATATGAACAAAACTCGCCCAATTAATTATTAAATACTTGGAATTAATATTATTTTTAAGTAAAAAGGTGCCATAAACTACTAAAAACACCTATGTAATTTAGAGTTTATACACCCCCCAAACTTAATCCATTGCTTGTCCCGAGTAATGCAAAGCAAAGATTTAGGTAAGACAATCTTGCAATAAGTTTAAATAGAATTCCTAAGTAGAATAAACTTTTGCACATAAACATACATCAACAAAGTCATGTTCACAAACTTTTTTTGTTGACAAGTCACTCATGTGCAAACATTATTTCAAAATTTTATACTAAGTGAGGGAAAATGCTAACATAAGCCATAGAGTGCATGCTTTTCAAGGTCATACATAATATTCACCATTAAATAAAAGTTCCTCATCAACTAAACAAAACAATCACAAGGTTTAATTAATGGTCCTCATATGTCAAGCTTAGCGATTCCTCTCCACTAATGTAGTCGGCATAATTATCAAAATCAATAGGTATTTTCTAGGTTTGTAATGGGGCTAGGCTCCAAGTAGGGATAAAGAGAAGTGAATTTTTAGGTTCAATAATCTTAACCCTGGCTTTGCCTTGGATCTTTTCGAGGTATATCCTTCCTACTAACGAGTTTTACCACCCCCAAACTTAATTTGAAACTTTATGTCCAACAATACTTCTCAATATTTTGAGTTTTTATTTTGGTCTTTTTGCTTTGAGCGATTTGAACAAAGATTTTTCTCTTTATTTTTAATATATGAACATATACATCTTTCTGAATTTTTCCTTGAGCTTTGCTAACTAAGACAAGTATAGTTAAGATAGGTGCAAAAAAATAAGATAAAACTTAAAAAGATGGTAATATGACTTATAATGCAGGTAAATAATAATAAATTAGGTTTAAAGGCTCAAACTAAAGTTTCATGGGTCAAATTCATATGGTAGGCTTGAAAGGCTCAAACGATCTAAAGAAAATGTGCCTATATCATGTTTAGATTCTTATGCCTCCTAGGATTTTGCGTCAAGAAAGTTACTAAGTCAATTCTAAGGACATAAACCTTCATGCATGTCTATTTCTGAGGAAATTAAATTTTGATGGGAAAAACTATATAAGACCTAAGAATGTACAAGTATTCCCTAACATAAGTTAACATAAAAAAACTCAGATAAAATCAGAAATCATACTTGCATTTGAGCTAAATTATGAACAAAAATTTTCTTTGAACATCATTTTATTTCAACATACTTATGTGTAAACATTGAATCATACTTAAGAAAAAAAAATAAAATTCATGCAAATATTGCCTTACCCTCTTTTAAAAAGTAGCAATATCCTCATTGTGGAAACAAAATAATGAATGAGAACTGAACACCAGGTAGGATTGCAAGAAAAGAGAGGTGAGTCATGAAGACTGCTTAAGTACCAAATCTTTCTTAACAATCCAATTCTAGACATGGCCATTCACATTACTTCACTACTTTACTTTAGAGAAGAGGCATTGAGCTTAATTTATTCATGTTTGCAATTTCCTATTTATTGTGCGAAAGCAAAATACTAACTAATAAAAGAAATGTATATGCCTAAATTAAATGCTTAAGAAAAAGAAATTTTCCCCCTTTTAACTCCTGCCATCCTCCATGTCTTTTTCCTTTTCCCGTTCTTGTCACACTTGATCCCACAATCTCCTCTTACCATGTCTCAAAGATATGATCTAGAAACTCAGGAACAAAACAGTTAGAGATATTCTTAAAAGTATTTTGTATGGTATCATCTCTAACTTTTGCATATCTCTAGTAAGCTTGTTGGTTATGTATGAATTTCCACATATCCATCATAGCTGAAAATTTCAGTTTCTTCATAGTGTTTGAAGAAGTAGGCATTGGAATTGTCAACTCAGGATTAACATTTGGCCCTACTGGTTTAGCAAAATTTGGTTTCACCCTCGGTTTAAGGTTGTTCGGTTCCACTTTAGTTTTTGCTTCTTCTGTTTCATTTACTAAGTCAGCTTCAGGTTCAGATTTGGTTGATGACTCGTCAGATTTTGGTTCATTTCGCTCAACTTGGTTCAACAATTCAACATTTTCCACTAACCTTTCAAGATCATACCTTGTTATGCAACCTTGAACATAATGACCATTCAGGTTTGCTTTTGATCTTACTTTGGCCCTCAAGCAAAGTGAAGTAACCAATGATGGAATGTAGGCATTTCCTACATTTTTCCTAATACAATCTTGAATCTCATTGAGGATAATTCTCTCAACACTGATAGACTTTTTTTTCATAATCACATACAACAAAAGCATTCGTTCCATCTAGATGGTGGAACTATATAAGATATTCATGAAGCTATATCGAACAAAATAGAACCATACTTTAGCCACTGAGTTTAAATACTTCCTTTGGCAATAATAACTACCGTACTTCCTTATAATCCATTCGGAACCCGAATTGATAACAGCATTAAGTAGTTGTTGAAGAAAATCCCACTTGATATTTGTCATCATGGCAGTGTACTCATCTTCTTAAAGATCAGGTAAGTTAAAAAAATTGTTAATGGACTTAGAAGTAAGGGGTACCTTCTTTTTATGAACAAGAACCTCATTAGCATCTGGCATGGTTAAATTGGAATAGAATTCTAGCAGTAGTTCCTCTTTAGGTATTGATCGTACATCACAAAATTGATTCCAATTTAAAGTATCAATGGTTTTTCGAATTGTTAAAGGCATAACATTTTGTCGTTGCTCTCCAAATTGAAACGTTTTTCTGGCATCATGGGTTGGTTTTTGAAGATAGAATCAAATCTTTCCCTCACTTCCTCATCTTGAATCACAATTGGGTTCTCATTAGTAGTTTTGGAAGATCTAGTTCTTTTGCGAGTCATGGAAACGTTTCTCGAAAAAATAAGAGAAATTTAAGCAAAGGAAGAAGAAGGAATCGGTAAGGTGTAAAGGTAAAAGATTGTGGCAGCGATGGATTTATGACAGCAACAGTGTTGCAACAGTGATGGAATTACGGTGGCGAAAGGTGTTTGACGGTGATTGTAGGGTTTTGTGACAAGGAAGGAAAATTAGACAGAACTTTCGGGATTTGAGGCCGATGACAAAGAGAAAGGAAATAGGTGGCTAGGGTTGAAGCTAATTACTTGAATCATGTGAAAAATATGGTGGTAAAGAAGGGTTTATATAGTAGTAGATTAGGGTAAATTTTAGCTAAATTTTAGCTAAAGGTAGTGACATGGGTGGCAAGGTATGGATGAAATAAAGTGGCAGCAAAAAATAGTTTTTTTGGGGTTTACGGACGACACTTGTATAGGTAATTTCCTCCTCTTTATCATTTTGGGCCTTGAGCCCAATCTGTAATTATTTGAAGAATTTGAACTAAACAAGAAAAATAAACTGATTAGTACTTGGGCCAAATTGACCCTCTTATTAAGCATAAAAAATTAAATTAAATTTTCAAATAAAAATAAAAATTTATTTTGGATTACTTAAAAAATTTCTTCTTGCAAAATTACATTAAATTAATATCCAGGAAAAGTTAGAGCGATCACTAATAGTCCTGCTTAAATTCCAATCTTTTTAGATAGAAATTAATTTAATGTTTTAATTTAAGAAAAATAATTTGTAAGTATGTTATTTATTAAAAATAAAAATATGAAAATAAAAGGTCTACTAAATTGAACAAGGTTTCAATTCACTCAATTTCACCTCCATTTTTGTCGCACAATTCTATAGTTCCATATGGATAAACTTTTTGAATGATATAAGGCCCTTTCCATCGAGATTTGAGTTTTCCTGAAAATAATTTTAGCCTCGAATTGAACAACAACACTTTTTGTCCTTCTTTGAATTCCCCAGGTTGTATACGATTGTCATGTCATCTCTTAATCTTTTTCTTTACACATCTTAGCATTCTCGTACGAAAATAACCTCAACCCCTCAAGCTCATTAAGTTGTAATGTTCTTCTCTCGTCGGCTTGCTTTAGTTCCAAATTTAAATGTTTCAAGGTCCAGTGAGCTTTATTTTCCAACTAAAGTGGCAAATGACATGTATTTCCAATGACTATGTGACAGCCCTAAAGTGACCCTAGTCGGAAAGCGGTTTCGGAACCGCTAAACCGAGTCACCAAACTATTTGAATATGATATTTATTGTCTAAAATATGTGATTATGAATGTGTGAAAGTTTTAAGCTTCGATTTAGTAAATTGCATGTGAAATTAGTCAATAGGACTTGTGTGTAACACTTTTGAAATGTGATAGGTTAATCTATAAGGATCTATTGGTGCATGTAATCAAAGGGGTGGACTTGCATGTCAATTTCCCCCATTTAATTACTAGTGGCCGGCCATGACAAAGGGTGATGGGCAAAACATGTCATAAAACATGTGATAATGGTTTATGTTAGAAAAAAATAAAATAAGGAGTATGGGCAATAAAATAATAATGGGAAGGTAAATGATGACAAAAAAAATGTGTGTGGTTGCCCCCCATTGCCGTGAATTGAAAAAAAAGAAAAAGAAAGAAGTTCTCATGTTGTTCTTGGCCGAATGGGAGAAAGAGAAGAAGGGGGAAGAGCTTTGAGAAAATCGGCTATGGTGGGTTGCTAGACTAAGGTATGTTTGATGTTGTCCATGAGATTCATGCATGTTTTTAGTTGTTAGTTTGAGTTCTACCTAGCCCATGGTTTAAATCTTTGCTATGAGATGGAGATGATATTCGG
Organism: Gossypium hirsutum; assembly: GCF_007990345.1. NCBI lineage: Eukaryota > Viridiplantae > Streptophyta > Magnoliopsida > Malvales > Malvaceae > Gossypium > Gossypium hirsutum. Next base: position 102,117,984 of record NC_053425.1, on the reverse strand, counting down.
CCATGGGTGTTGTCTTCTTGGTTGATGTTTGATGTTGTGGTGATGAGGCATGAAGATGAGTCAAGTTTCGGCTAAGGTGGATTTGTGTTGATGTCATTTGCATGCTAAGTGTGAAGCTTTGTAATGATACATGTGATGGTGATTGATGACTCTTGGATTTTCTTTTTGGCATTTTTGAGTTAGACATTAAGTTCCTTATGTAACCCATGACCAAAATTGAATGGTATGGTGTCTTGATGCATTCGGCCATGGTAGAAAGTAGATGTGAAATGGTAGTAAGGTGAAGTGCAAAATGTTAGTATTTGATTACTAGTGTATATATGCGTATTAGCTGAGTTTTGAACTTGAAACAAAATGATATATAATCAATACAAGTAACTATACTTGTAGGAAGTATTAAGCATATAATCGGCCTCAACATAGATATGCATATTCGGCCATAGGAAGAAGATTGGTGTTGCATGTATTCAGTTAGAGGCAAGCATATTGATACTTTTATCTTGGCTTAGACAATCGGCTAAAAGAGAGTGTGGGCTAATATGTTGAATTGATTTATGATTTCATATGTATGTGACTTTAATGTCTAATGTATATATATATGGGCTAAGTACCTTGAGTTCCTCTTTTGATGCTCAAATGATTAAATCAATTTATTTGTTAAATTAAGCTCAAGAGCAAAGGGGAACTAAATCCGATAAAGGGAAGGAAAAAGTGGTCGAATAGCCATCGAAATCGTTCGACAACATCCGAGGTAAGTTTTCGAGCAATGAGACTTAGTTTATGATTTGATTAAGTCATGATGTATGAGCATAACAAATATACGGTGATATGATGATTCTACTTGAATTATATGATGAGTTAATTAGTCTATACGTATGACGGGTAGCCGTATGTGCATAGAGATCGTGTCATAAAGCAAACTAAACCATGCTGTTTGTATGTGGCTAGTGAGCCGAAAATGGGAGTGCTTAATATGTGACTTGTGTTTGAACTCTAATTATGAAAATGAGATATAAATGTGTCATGATTTATTGATATGTGCATGAATATTCGGATGATAACCGGGCTAAGTCCCGAAGGCATTTGTGCGAGTTATTACATCCGGGCTAAGTCCCGAAGGCATTTGTGCGAGTTATTACATCCGGGCTAAGTCCCGAGGGCATTTGTGCGAGCTACTATATCCGGGCTAAGTCCCGAAGGCATTGGTGCGAGTTACTATATCCGGGCTATGTCCCGAAGGCATTGAGCGAGTAGCTATATCCGGTTAAATCCCGAAGGTACTTGGCTTGGGAATGAGCGACCTTGCTGTAATAGTTTTGATTAATATGCTCGTAAAATCCCAGCAATGAGGTATGTCTCGTACATGCATTGATTTAGTTGATCCCTTACAGTTAGTATTTGCTCAGTCGATAAATGAGCTACCGGCCTTTGGCTAAGTTGATCTTTTGTGTATGAATATAAGAGTTGGTAATGTGAAGTAAGTGTGATATTGAGAATTTGTGCATATGAAATTATCCGTTTAGCCATATGAATGCTACGCTTTAGTTGTGTCTAATTTCATGGCTCAAAACTTATTAAGCATTTAATGCTTACTTCGTTTCTTTGAATCTCTGTTTTATAGATTTTGGTTCGTCAGCTATCGGACTCGGGATTATTGAAGTCGAAGTCGCCCACACTATCAAAGCCCCTTTTGGTACACTTTTGGTTGAACTTTGAAATGGCATGTATAAGACTACCTTTTTTGTTGTTGGTCATGGACCCTTTGGTTTTGTATAAATTTGGATAGCCATGCGAAAATGGCATATATACACTTTGAGCTTAATATTATAATCGTCTTGTATGATGTTCATTAAGAGGTATGGAAATGTTTGGGAACGATTAGCCATTGGAATGGTTAATCATGATCATATTTTGTGCTATATATGAAAAATGGCTAGTTGAATCATGGAAACTATGTAATAGGTAAAGTCTACCTTAAAAATAGATGTTGATAGCAGCAGTGACGTGAATGTGAAAAATCACTAAAAATAGTAGGAATGGACTTAAATGGTGAGTAAACTATGTAATCGAACCTTGATGAATCTATTTTCATAGGAAAGTAACGAAACGATCATATGAACAGTATGTTAAGAGATATTTAAGTTTTCGTGAGACAGGGCCAGAACGGTTTCTGGATTCCCTGTTACTTTGAAAATTCATTATAAATTAACCAGAGATAATTATAAGTCATGCCATATATGTATAGATTCCTTTTCGAGTATAGTTTCTATAGAAACAAACAGCATCAGTATTGAAGCCCTGTACAGCAAGATATCCAAGTCGTAATGCGCAAAGGTCAGTGTAGTCGAACCCTGAAACAGGGGAGACTTTAGCTAATAAACTGTACTAATTGGCTCGACCAAAAATTCTAGAAAAAAATTTGTAGATGAACATATGAGTCTAGTTTCAGGAAAAATTTACGGAACTGGTTTTCGAGTTTTGGAACTCGAGATATGATTTTTAAGGTGACAGTGACGCAGTTAGCCAGCTCGTCTGGAAATTTAAAATGGACTGTGCAAATAAGTGATTTAAGTCTGCGAACCCCTTGTGTCTGACTCCGGTAACGGTCTCGGGTACGGGGTGTTACAGACTAACCGATAAGGAGTCATTCCTAACAGTGTCTTAAAAGTAGTCCGATAGGCTCATAGAGCATCATCGAGCCTTCGAGACCAATCTTTTCTATTAGGTCGCACCACCTTCTCAAGGATACCTTTGATCTCACAGTTTACCCGTTTAACTTGCCCATTTGACTATGGATGATAGGCAGTGAAAATTTTATCTTTCACATTATACTTGTCAAGAAACCACTTAAGCCATTTATTTATAGAGTGAGATCCTTTATCGTTAATTATAGCTCTAGGAGCCCCAAACCATGTAAATACATGCTTATGTAGGAATCACATGACAACCTTAGCATCATTTGTTAGGTATGCTTCAACTTCAACCAATTTGGATACGTAATCCATAGCTACTAAGTTATACTTGTTACCATAAGAAGAAGGAAACGAGCCTAGAAAATCAATGCCCCATACATAAAATAATTCTACCTCTAAAATGTTTGTCAAGGGCATCTCATTCCTTTTTAATATGTTTTCACTTCTTTGGCATCTATCACAATTTTTCACATATGCATATGCATCCTTGAACACTGTAGGCCAAAACAATCCTGATTAAAAATCTTTGGCGTAGTGTAGGAACCACCAAAGTGTCACCTACTTGGAGATGAATGACAATGATACAAGATTTCATCAATTTCACTTCCAACTACGCACTTCCTGATTATGTTATCTGCAAATTGTTTAAACAACAATGGATCCTCCCAAAATAATACCGACTATCGTGAAGGAATTTCTTCCTTTGTTGGCATGTTGTTTCTTGAGTTATTATTCCACATGCTAAATAATTCACATAATCAACAAACCAAGGTATTTCATGAATTTGACTTACTTCGAAGATATGCTCATCTGGAAAATTTTCATTAATTGGAACAAGTGAATGAGTTACCTCGTTTTGTTCCAACCTCAACAGATGATCAGCTACTTAGTTTTCAACACCTTTTCTGTCTTGGATCTCAAGATCAAATTCTTGGAGTAAAAGTATCCATCGAATCAATCTTGGTTTAGCATCTTTCTTTATGAGTAAGTATTTAATGATTGCATGGTTAGTAAATACAGTAACTTTGGCACCTATGAGATAAGAACGGAACTTGTCAAAAGCAAAAACTATAAAAAATAGTTCTTTTTTAGTTACCGTGTAATTAAGTTGGGCTCCTATCAAAGTTTTGCTTGCATAGTATATCGGATGAAACACTTTGTTTCTTCTTTGACCCATCACAGCTCCAACAGCAAAATTGCTTGCATCACACATCAGCTTGAATGGTGAGTTTCAATCAGGTGTAACAATTATTGCGGCTGAGACTAAATGATTTTTCAACTCTTCAAAAACTTCCAAACATGCTTTGTTAAAATAAAAAATGGTGTCTTTCTTTAAAAGCATACATAAAGGTTTGGAAATTTTTGAAAAATCTTTAATAAACCTTTGATAAAAACCTCCATGGCCTAATAAACTCCGAACTACTTTAACACTGATTGGTGGTGGTAACTTTTCAATTACATCCACCTTCGCTTTGTCATCTTCAATCTTGTTTCTGAAAATTTGGTGTCCTTAGACAATTCCCTCCTTAACTATAAAGTGGCATTTCTCTCAGTTAATGACAAGATTGTCTTCTCGCATCTCTTCATTACCTTAGCCAAATTACTCAAATGAACATCGTGGGTGTTACAAAAAATATAAAAATCATCCATGAAATCCTCAACAAAATTTTCAACCATATCAGTAAATATTACCATCACGCATCGCTGAAATGTGACAGGTGCATTACATAAACCAGAAGGCATTCACCTAAAAGCAAATATACCATACGGGCAAGTAAAAGTCGTTTTATGTTGGTCTTCCGGGGCTACAACTATTTGGCTATATCTAAAATATTTATCAAAGAAGTAATAAAATTTGTTACCTGCCAGTTGGTCCAACATCTGATCCATAAAAGGCAACGAAAAATGATCCTTACAAGTGGCTTTATTTAATTTTCTGTAATCAATACAAATTCTCTAACCCGTGACCATCCTTGTCTGGATTAAATCATTTTGCTCATTTTCAAAAATTGTGATTCCACCTTTCTTTAGTACACACTATACCGGACTTACCCATGAACTATCTAAAAAGAGTTAGAGAATTCTCGCATCTAACCATTTGATAACTTTCTTTCAAACAACCTCTTTCATGATTGGATTGCGTCTTTTTTTCCCATCAATTCTACCTCTTTCGCCTTCCGCTAGAATAATCTTGTGTATACAGAAAAACGAGTTTATTCCTCGAATATCAACTATAGTCCAACCAATCACCTTTTTAAATTTCTTTAAAACTTCGACCAACTACTCCTCTTGGTGTTCTGTTAGTTATCCTAAAACAATCACAGGAAAAGTAGAATAGTTACCCAAATAAATGTATTTCAAATGGGAAGGAGTGCCTTAAATTCAAATTTAGGTGGTTCCTCGATTACCAACTTTGGTTTCATGTATTCCCGAGCTTCAAACTCTAATGGTTCAAATCGAGTTGGTTGAATATAGTTCCTCGGATTGGCTTCCATCAAAGCCATATTTTCATCACCTTCTTCATCTTTCAGTGGTTCAGCCCCTAAGTTTCTCTCCAATGGGTCATTTACAAAATTATTCTCCCATTCCATAGAAATTAAGGTTTCAAACTCTTCCATCACTGAACATTCCTCTATTGGATTAGGAAATTTCATTGCTTTTAGAACATTAAATGTTACCTGATCGTCTTAAACTCTCATCATGAGTTCACCTTTTTTCAAGTCTATTAATGTTATTCTCGTGGCTAAGAAAGTTCTCATTAAGATGATAGACACGTTCTTATCTACTTCAAAATCTAAGACAATGAAATAAACAGGAAAAATAAACTTATCTACACGTACCAGAACATCCTCGATATTTCCTTCTGGGTATGCTAAGATTGATCCGCCAGTTGGGGTGTCACAGTCGTAGATATTACTTCACCTATTCCCAACATCTTGAAAATATATTTGGGCATCAAGTTGATGATTTCTCCTAAGTCGCACAAAGCTTTACCACAGTAAGATTCTCCAATATTACAATGAATAATTAAGCTTCCAAGGTCCTTCATTTTCAAATGTAGCTTGTTCTGTAATAATGCACTACACTCCTTTGTTAAAGCTACAGCCTTGTATTCACCAAGTCTTTTTTTCTTGGATAGAATGTCCTTCATGAACTTGACATAGTTGAGCATTTATTCTAAATCTTCCACCAATGGTATGTTGATGTGAAGTTTCTTTAGAACATCCAAAAACTTTTTGAATTGCACCTCATGATTTTGCTTATATGGCTAGAATTTTTGATGATATAAAGGTGATGGAACTTTGGTTTGGAATGGACAACCTTTTTGAAGAGAGAAATATGCATCTAAAGAATGTGTTAGCTTATCAAAATTCACTAGTTTATATTTTACCCCATCAAACTTTGGAAGTTCAAGTTCTTCTACTGTAGGAATTTTAACTGTTGGTTGACTTTCCTCCTTCTCAATAGGTTCATTTTCTATCACAACTTCCTTGGGTTCCACAGTCTTACCACTTCGTAAAGCGACTACCTTGCAGTGTTCTTTACCCAATTTCTTTGAATTTTTTGTATCACTCGGCAAGGCTCTTTGCAGTATATTACAAAGCTCTATAGCTAATTGACCAATTTGGTTCTCCAATTTTTTTAGTGTTGCTGATTAACTTTGGATTAAGGCATCATTCTTCGCCATGTACACCTTCAACAAATTCTCTAAACCGTTAGATGATTTAGCTTGTGGTGGTTTTGGAACTTTTTGATTAAACTCTTGGGGTTGACTTGGTCTATGTTGCATGTAGGTATTGTTCAGTCAATTTCCTTAGTTATTCTAAGAAAAGTTCAGATGGTTTCTCCATGAAGGATTATAGAAGTTGGACTGCGGTCCTTGTTCACTTCTATTTTGGTGTTGATTCCCTAAGTAATAAACTAACTTAGGATTTGATGGACAATTCTTGAAAGAATGATTGTCGCCATAATATACGCAAGAAACAATATTGAATTGGCTAGGTGACTGAACTGCAACATGTTTAAAACCATTTGAAGTAAACTATTTTAACATTGAAGAGATAGAAGATACTTGGGTTGAGAATGAAATGAGAGCATCTACATCATGCACTCTGGCTACTCGTCTTCCTGAAGTTGATCGATTTATTGGCCACTGGTAATTGTTACTGGCTATTCTCTAAATGATCTCGTAAGCCTTATTATTAGACTTCGATAAGAGAGCACCATTCGTAGAAGTATCTACCACCAACATTGTGTGTGCGTTGAGAATATTATAAAATGTCTCCAACTGGATGCAATGGGGAATCCCGTACTGGGGGAACCTATGAAGTAACTTCTTGAATATTTCCTATGCCTCAAATAATGACTCATCATCCATTTGCTATAAAGTAGGGATATCATTCCACAAATAAGCTTTTTTGTTAGGTGGGAAATACTTTACCAGAAAGCGTTTAGCTAACTCTTGCCAAGTAGATATTGCATGTAGGGGCAACGAATTAAGCCATGCTCGTGCTCGGTCTTGCAACAAGTACAAAAACAACTTTAACCTCAATACGTCTTCAGCTACACCAACTATCTTGAAAGAATTGTTCACCTCCATAAATTGGCCCATTGTTTGAAGTATGAGAAACATCACTGGCTTCAATTCAGATTAGGGTGCATCGATCTTTGGTCTCCTAATTCCCGGATAAAGTTCATTAAAAAGGTGCACAGCATACTGTCTTATGGCTCGATCTCTATCATCAGCAATAAGGATTGGATTGTGAGCATTAGTGGCTCCATTTCCTTGAACATCATTTTGATTTTCAAGCTCCATTTTGACTTATCTTTAGGCTATCCTTTCCGGTCTTCTTTGTCTAAATATTCGTTCAATTTCAGGGTCTACAGGTAGTAAATTGATGATTTGATTTATGCTCATAAACACCTGAAAATAAATCACAAAAATTAAAGAAAAAAGAATAAAAATTAATTAATAAAGTTAAAAATAAAATAAAATAAAACAAAAACCAAATCGCAAAGAATAATTTCACAAAAAATGATTAAGGAAATAGTCCCCGGTATTGACGCCAAAAACTTGTAACGGGTGGTTTGTGCAAGTGTACACAGTTGCTATTACGTAATAAGTAAGTAAAAGAGTTATCGTCTCCACAGGGACTATGTATGTTAATCGATTAATTGTAAAATTAATATTAACAATTTGGTAAGAAAAACACAATATTTTTTATGTGATTGATGATGAAATTAAACTAAATAATATAGATACAAAGTGATCCCTAATGCAAATTAACCTAAATATAAGGTATGTAATGGAATAGATGAGTTGGGTTTAGCAACAAACTTACAAACTTCAACAATCAATAACATAAATAGGTTAGAATAATCACATCATTCAACTTAATTCATTTAATCATGCTTAATAATGTTCAAGAAAATATTTCATGGCAACTCAATCTTTCATGAGCTTGAAACAAATTTTAAGTCATTTCGAAATCTTTTACTTAGAAAAACCATGCATATTACCATGATCATATTTAACTAAGGATTTCTTGGAATTCATGTATAGTAACAGGATGAGTTAGGTTTGAAGCAATTTAATCATATAAATCTAAAAGCTATGCAGGGTAATAAAGCTCTCTCGAGTTATTATGAACCTATAATTTAATCGAGTTAGGGTCTAAATTAAGCATGCACCTTTCAATTACTACATCCATTAATTGCCATCTAGTTAGGATTGATAAACTAATTCTAATACATTCAATCACATTTTCATGAATGAAATTCATACATGATGTTAATTGAAAGCATGAATGACTGAGCCGCAGAACATCATAAACATAATTTAAATTATTTTCATTTAATTGATGTAATCATTCTAGCTAAACAAAATTAAGCCACCATTATTGATGAAAAAATAACAAAACAAATTGCGAACATGATTAATATCCAAAATAAAACAAAGATAGGGAAGAATAAAGTATAATTGATTCGATAGTTCTTCGAGAATCAATCGTAGTAGCTTCCTCCAATCCTCGTGTTTGCCCCTTCGCAAAGTGCTCCTCAAGGCGGCCAGCCAAGAGAGTATTTTCTCAAAGATTTGCTGGCTAATGGAGAGGGAAAATAGGGATGGCTATGTGTGAAAGAGAGAGAAAATCTGATGAGAGGAAAGAATGAGAAATGAGAAATGAATGTTGAATATTGAATGAGGGATGATTGTTGAGGGATGTAAAGGTTAGTATTTATAGTGGATGGATGGCTAGTAGGTTTGCTAAAAATAGCTTAAAATCCCTTAGGTTTCTCTTTTCCATGGCCGACCATAAATTGTGGAGATATAAGTTTATTTAGTTGCTTGATTCATGCATGAAATAATGCTTGAATCAAGCAAGGTGGGGGAGGGTTTCAAGGGTAAAGTTTGTGTGCTAATCTTTTATTTATATGCAATTGTAGGGATCTCCAATAAATCTCCTAAAAGCGAATTTCGAGCTGCTCAAATGCTTGCCAGACTTGTTCATCAATTGCACAAAATTTAATTGGATCAAATTAATTTTTTCATGACCTATTTTTCCTTGCCTTTGTCATCCATATAGAGTGAATTTGACTCATGTCCATGTAGCTTTAATAAATAAGCTATGCATAAGTCATTGGTCGAATTGCAACAATTAAATCAAGATTAATATGTAGCATAAAATAATTAAATTATGCACAAATTTAATGCAAAATAGCACAAAATTGAGTTCTTAATTAAAGTATGCACATTATCTTAATATGAACAAAACTCACCCAATTAATTATTAAATACTTCGAATTAATATTATTTTAAGTGAAAAGGCGCCATAAACTACAAAAAAAACCTATATAATTTGGAGTTTACACCAGCTAGACGTTCTAAACATTTTTCGAATTCTATACAAGTATTGGATGTCCCCCTTAAATATCTAAGAATATACTTAACAACTTGCTAGTGTAATTTGTCGGGTTTGACCTTGTATCTACTTACTACACTAACATTGTGTAAAATATTGGGACGAGTACAAATCATTGCATACATTAAACTTTCGACTCCACTGGAATAAGGAACCAAGAACATGTATCTTTCTTTGTCTTCGGTTTGTGGTGATTCTAAAGCCGAAAGTCTAAAGTGTGCAGTTAAGGGAGTACTAACTGGTTTAGAATCTTGCATTCCAAATTGCTCAAGAATTCTATCGATGTATGTCTGTTGTGACGAAAATAGCTTCCTAGAATGTCTATTCTCGAAATTTCCATCCTTAAAATTTTCTTAGCTACACCAAGATACTTCATCTCAAACTTAAAGTTTAACATGGTTTTAAGTCAATTTATTTATGATGGATCATTAGTTGTAATTAACATATCATCAACATAAAGCAACAAATAAATAAATGATTCACCATCTAAGCATTGTAAATATACAGAACCGTCATACTTGCTCCTAATGAAACCAAACTTAACATGAAAGAATCAAACTTTTTATATCATTGTCGAGGAGGCTACTGACTGCCTCTCTCCCTCGATCTCACGAACAACAGGAGAGAATAGAAATCAACACTTGAGAATTAAAATAAAATATATTTTTTGTGGTTTTACTGCAAGTGTGACAGGTCAGTTGTAATATTTGTATTGTTACAGTGGAACACTAGAGTATTCCAAGGATCGAATCCAAGAGAAATATGAATTGAACAATTTCTAAATAACATGTGAGTAAAATAAAGAGTCTAACCAACAAATCGTAAAAAAATTATATTACGGAAAATCGTAAAGTCAAGAGAAATTAATCTCTTTTACTATCTAGCTAGTAAGGACTAAATTCTAAAATATGTAAAGTTACAAAATTAATAATTAAATAACAACCAATGGTTGTTTGGCATTCATATTGTTCACTAATCCTTGAATTAGGGATCCAAATCGCTTAAACTCTCAAAATGGCTGCATTTTACCTCTCGGTCTCCAATTTACTAAGTTAGACCAATTAATCTAGATTAACTCTCTATCTCACCAGTTAACCTGAAACTAATGAATTGGTGCCCAACAAGATATCCTCTCGATCTCACTTGCATAAATGTTCCCTTATGGTTGTCAATCCTAATTTTTTAAGTTCATTCAGATTAATCCAATTTATCACAATTTGGTCCTTCATCCAAAAATCAACTCACCACATCTCCACTAACCAACCCTCTTAAAGGTTTAGCTACTTATGTTGGAAATAAAACTAACAACCATGAAAATGAAGAACAAGGAAGCCATTAAAGAAAGGTTGAGAAAAAAATATAAAAGATGAGATTTTTATGTAAGAAAAATCAAAATGCATGTAAAAAGAAACATTCAACAAGAAATCTAAAGCAATAAACATAGAAGGGACAAATTTTAACAAGTGTAAAGCAATTGAAATTGAAAAACATTAAACTAAATCTGAAAATGTCTTACAACCAAGGTACAGGGACTAAAAGTGTAAATAAACCTAAACTACAGTGATAACTAACTTAACTAACACTAAGAACAACTGAAAAAGAAAACTTGTTGGGAAATGTAAAATCTACAGGTAAGGAAACGAAAATAATAAACCCTAGAAGAAGAAGAAGAAGAAAAACTAAGAGAAAACCAAGAGAAAACTAAGCCTAAATTAAGGTAATGTGGCTTTTTTTCTCTCTCAGGCAAATTTTGGTTGATATAAAAGCTTTTTTCTCTCTCAGGCAAACTTGGGGGACTTCTTGGAGAGTGGATATCGTGATACCACTGAAGGGTGATCTCTAATCCCGAGTTTGTTAGAGGTATCGCGATTCCAAGGTTTGGATATTGTAAAACCCTCTCCTTTGGTGCCGTTCTAGCTTGATTTCAACCTCCAACATGTCCCTACATCACTCAACCATACATTAGGGCCCCCAATGCACTATTGGCCAAATTGAGTCTCAAATGAATAAAAATAAGTCATTTACACTTATTAAAATAAAATCTAAAAATTACAAAAAACTAGAAAAAAGACGTTACTTTGCTTGAGAATAAGCTCCTTAAGTATACTAGGAAAGTCTAATTTTCCATATCAAATTATGATAGATTAAACTCCCTCACATTTAACTCTTTGCTTGTCCTCAAGCAAACATGCTAAACATGCAAAAAAAAAGACGACTCTTGGACTATATCAAACAATCGAGTCACGTAGCGATAAAACATCGAACTCGTATGAGGACTACCTCGCATGCAACTTAAGAGTGATATCTATTTAACTTGTTTATTCATAATGCAAACATAATTAGTTCACTAAGTTAAATTTTCAATAGATATAGAGGCAATGGGAATGAACAAATGTACAAGTTTTATCCATCAAAATAAATTATGCAGATCGCTCATAGATATTTAAAAAGAATTGGTCTTATTTGTTCAAACAAATGCAAGTTATTTACAAATTATTGTGTTAGTGACTTATTTGGGTCTCAAAGGTCTTCTAGATTTGTAGCGCTCACAGGCTTAGGAAAATTTGAAATTCAAACGATGGGCACTCAAAACGGGTTAAATACTAAAAATAGTTAAGCACATGACATTGTTTCCTATTCACCCCCAATTTATTTACAAGTTCGCCTCATTATTTCTCCTTCCCTTTGCCTATTTTATTTCTCGAAAATGTTCAAAGGTATTACGCAATATTAGTATGTACAAAATTTTATGACTGTGAATCGAAAGATTTTCATTTTCGAGCTCAATTTTTTATTTACCTCTCTTTTTCTTTATCTTACATTATTTCGTTCACTTTTTTTATATTACGTACTAACTCACGTAACACCTTCATCTTCATTTCCTTTTTCACTCACAAAGCCACCATAATGTTTCTACCTAGCCTTCAATGTCCATGACCTGACGATAATTACACAGTGCATTTTAAAGAACGAGACTGAGAAGGACTGATGCTTTGATATTAAGGCTTACAAGAAAAGGGTACTCGAGGCTCAAAGATATGGGAACTAGGGGTACATAGCAACAAGTAAGCTTTTAGGCTCTAAGCTATTTCAAACAATGCCTAAGATCTTTCACGAATCAATCACATAACACCAATTCTTTCAAGCATACATCTACTTAAACGAACAATTAACAATTCAAATTATTTACCTATAATGATCTGTATACTTTATTCATCCTATGGTACACTTCATACATTTTCAATTAGGTTATTGCCTCTATCCTATTGTACACATTAACTAGTTGAACTAATTAGTCTATACTTAAGAATACCAAATTATCTAGTATCATTTGAAATTTATACTTAAGAATACCAAATTATCTAGTATCATTTGAAATTTATAAGTTTGGCAATTCTATGTTCTTATTCAATATTTACAACTAATAACTTATTACCTAATTGTAGTCCAAGCACCATGCACTTACACAAAATAAAAAATGAAAAATATTTTTTGTGTTTTATATTTTTTTTAAATGGAAAAAAAATTGAAAATAAACACCAAGAATAACATAAAAGTAGAGGTATGCATGGGTCGGGCCGGGCCGGGTTCGGGCCGGGCCCACAAAAAATTTTAGGCCCATTTTCTAGGCCCAAGCCCTGCCCGGCCCGAAATATGGGCTTAGAATTTTGTCCAAGCCCAACCCGGGAAAAAAATGGTAGGCCTGAGCCCGGCCCGGCCCTGCCCGGTCATTTTTTTGGCTTTTTTTATTAAATAAAAAACTTTAAAATACAATAAATCAAATATATTTAAAAACATAAAAACAAATATTAAAACAAAAAATAAATAAATAATAATACACAAACAATTCTTAAAATAATACATAAATTGAAAATATAATAAAAAGTAGTTATATTAAAATTGAAACAAATTAGAACTAAAATAATAACCAAATTAATAACAAAACAAAAGTTTTACAATATCAAAATAATATTAAAAACGACAACAGATAACATAATAAAATAGCTGCAAAAAAACAATAAAACATGACAAAAAGTAGCAGCAAACCAGCACTAAAACAGCAGCAAAATAGCACCAAAAAAGCAGCAAAACAGCAACAAAACATCACCAAAATAGCATCAAAATAGCACCAAATAGCAACAAAACAGCACAAAAAATAGCATCACCGACAACACCAAAAACCTGCAAAATATAATCAACCAACCAAAATATCTCTACATTAACCAATCAACATATTTAATTTTATAACAAAATATAAATTGTAAGCTAAATTAAATTGCCAACAATTACAAAGGAAGGTAACATAAAAACCAATCAAAGAAACATCGTCCTCATCATTCTTGGAACCAATTTCTAACATGAAATAAGAATAAATAATTAGATAATCAAATTGATAAAAAAATAATATAAAATTACAATAATAAAATGAGAATAATAATTACCTGCTGAAAATCCATTAGCTCGCATCCAATCATCCAAGCAAACAACGGCTTGAACCGTTTTTGGCTTAAGTGAACTCTTCAAAGGTGTGATAACTTTCTTACCCATGCTAAAAGCCGATTCGGAAGCTATAGTTGATATTGGAATACCCAAAAGATCACGAGCCAATAATGAAAGCTAATTATATCGAACTAAACTTTTGCTCCAATAATCCAAAACATCTATTTGACTATTCAACTCAAGCTCTGGTTCTTCCAAATAAATGTCCAATTGTGACTTTTCACTTCTAGCGCTAGATTCATTTAAATACCGTTTATAATCATCACTCTCATCAAAATCTCCCCCAAAATCAACACTATTAACATTGTGTTCATCCAAACTAGAATCAACAGGATTTTTATCCGAAACATTAGAACTCCCAGCCAAAGAGGAAGACGTGAATTAGAATTTCTTAACATACTCGTCAAACAAGAGTCTAAGATTGCTAAGAATGGTTTCAACAAAATCTGAAGCATGAATACCATAGATTGTAGTAAAACAATACTGCACATAATTCAACTTGTAACGAGGATCTAAAATTGCAGCACATGACAATATCAACGAATACTCAGCCCAATATTTATTAAATTTCTCTTCCATTTGCTGAACCATTGGAGTTAAAAACGAATAAGGACCTTTAACTGTATCAAGCAAGACCTTGTGAACCTTCCAAACTCCTCTAAAATAAAGATTAGCCGTTGGATAATTAGAACCAGAAAAAAAGTCACATCATAAAAGACTTTCAAAAATTTGCAAAGAACAGCAACATTTCTCCACTCCTCGTTAGAAAGTGCAAATATTTGATAATCTTTATCTCATTGGCCCCAATAATCTAGCACATCTTTATAGTAAAGAGAAGATTCAAGCATCAAATAAGTAGAATTCCATCTCACACAGACATCTTGACGCAACTTTTTGGTCATATTCAAATGAAAACTTTTGTCGGCCACATCATAAAATCTTTTCCTACGAGTTCCCAACTTTTTTATGTACTTAATTCCATTTCGAATCTTACCAACAACATCATCAGCAAGTTCCAAACCAGCTTTAACTATAAGATTCAATATATGTGCACAACATCTAACTTGAAAAAAGCACCATCACACAAAATAACTCGGTTTGCACGAAAACTATTTCTAAGACAAGAAACCATAACATCATTATAAGAAGCATTATCCAAAGTGATGCTAAAAATGTTCTTGTCTATACTCCATTAAGCTAAACATAAAATAAGTTCATCCGCTATGTTCAAACCATCATACGGAGGAAATAAAGCTCTAAACCTTATGATTCTCTTTTGTAGCTTCCAATTTTCGTCAACCCAATGAGCAGTAATGAAAATATATTCATCATTAGTATGCTCCGAGTTCCAATTATCAGAGCTTAGACAAATTAAACCAGGTGCTTTAGCCAACTCTTCTTTAACACGATCTCTCTCTTTTGTATAATACATTAGGACATCCCTAGCAGCTGTATATCTACTTATATTCTTAAAATTAGGACTAGCAATACTCATCATGTATCTAAATCCCGGTTCTTCAACTGTTCTAAATGAATGTTTGTCACATACAAGAAAAGTAGAAATAGCTTTACGACACTCATCAGCATCAAACTTGTAGTTTTTTATGAATGGAACACCTCTTAATGACGGTTGAGTGGCTATGGTGTATTGACTGATGTCCTTATTAACTTTTTTCAAACAGCTATTTAGATGACGCCTTAAATGAGAGGTTCCACTAGAAGATTTAGCAAGAAGATAGTCTTACAGTGATTACAATGTGCCTTCAATTCATTTTTGTTCTCGCATTCAAGCTTTGTCATTTCATCCCACACCTTTGAAGTGGTAGACTTTTGACGTTTGGCAGCACTTTCATACTCATTAAACCCATCGTCCACATGTATAGGACTGTTCGAACTAGCCATAGTCATAAAAACTCAAGTCCTGAAATCCAAATAAACCAAAAGATTATTAATTTTCATACTAAAAAATCTAATAATTATGATACAATTTATAATTGAGACCAAATGGTTTCATCTTATTTAAATATCTACCACAAGCCTAAAAAAATCAACTATAGTTTGGTAATAATTAAACAGTCATTGAAACCCCAACCAATCAGTTCAGTCCAACCAAAAGACAGATCAAGAAATTATAAAACACAAAAAAATAGAGCCTAAAATCAACTAAATTAAAATAATTATAGTATGAAACACGAATATTTTATATTCTCTGGAAAAATATAAATATTCTTAATTAGATATAATATTTTGAATTTTCCTTGGTTTTCGACTAAATTTGTTAGATATAAATATTCTCTTTCAGCTTTAATGTAGTTTAAGTGAAAAAAAATATTGTTATTGAACTTGTTTTCGGTAGTTTAATAACGAGAAATTAGAATTCATGGTCAAAGAGCAAAGAATGAGTTCTTTAAAAATTTTTCATAAATTCGATAAGTTTGAAGCATTTTGGAGTGAAAGATGTTCCATTGAGGTATTCAATTATTTCCTGTAACCTTTAGTTATGATATGAGTTTTAAGGATCATGAAAACCATATGAACGTCCTATGGTGTTTTTATCATAGCCATTTGGTTTAGCCTGTATGTTCTTTGGTATTTATGTTAGTATGGGTTTTAGGCCTTTCAATGAAGGTTTTATTGAGCATATAGTCTTCGTACTGATTTTAATTATAGTGACAAAGCTATGTATCTGTTTGATTTGTGTCTAATTTTTGTAGATGGATTAGAATTGGAGACTTCTAATATTGAATATGAGCCTATGGATAAAGCTACAGAGATATAGTTTTCCTTGCTTTGAACGTAATATTACTTAATGGTCTCTTGGGGTACAAAATTTTGTAGAAATATCAAGGGCACTAAGGCGCACTTTATGTGCTAAAAGTAGATTAGTCTGCTTAAAGAACAAATGCAATATCAAGCAAAGCAATAGATTAATAAGTTAATAAGTAGATTAGTCTGCTTAAGGAACTAAATCCCATGTTTGCCTACCTTTGTGTGTGTCCAGTGACTTGAATAGCATGTGTATATATATATTTTCTTTTAGTTACCATTATTCCGTTCTTACTTTACTGCAACATTTTGTAGTGGAAATCAACTTTTCCAGATTAGATAAGTCCCATTTTCTGTTCATTATTTATTTCATTTTAACTATTTTCCTTCAGTATTTTCATCAAGAAAATTACAGTAAGAAACACGGCAGCAGTGAAGAAGAAGAAAAAGAAGCTTACCTTGAAGAAGACAGCAAATGAAGAAGTTGAAAGACAACTGGATCGGCTACCAAGACTGCAAATGAAGAAGCAAAAATGAAGAGGCTGCTGAGCTGAGCTTGAGGCTAGGAGGTGGATCGACCGACGGACAACTGGACGGTGGAGGTGGTGGTGAGCTAGGGATTTGAGTTTTGGAAATGGAAATGGAAATAAGAGGAGGAAGCCAGCAGCAGCAACTAAACAAAAATATCAAAGAGTGAAGTTACTTCAAAAATTAAAAATAAAAAATTAAAAAATAATTTAATATTAAAATCGAGCCAGTCGGGCCGGGCTCGGGCCAAAAAAATCATACCTGAGGCCTGGCCCATTTTTTAAACGGGCCTCATTTTTTGTCCAAGCCCATTTTTCGAGCCTATATTTTTACCCAAACCCTCCCATTTTTTGGGCGGGCCGACCCGGCCCATGCACACCTCTACATAAAAGTAACAAAAAATAAAACACATAAAACTATGTGCATCCTCCCACACTTAGACTACACATTGTCTCTAATGTGTTCTCAAAAAATATAGAAGGTTACCAGACTTCCCTAGAATGGAGTGTCAGACTAGCTAGGGGTCCACTTCCTTGCTAAAGCTCTTGAATTTTGTGTAGTTTTTCAAGGTGATTCGCTGCACATAAAACAAACACACAGAAATAACCAAACCAAATACGAAATTTAAAAATAGAAAAATAAGTTCTAAAAGTTAGTGTAGTTTAAGAGTTTACATACCACACAAATAGAAATAAAATGAAATATAAAAAACATATAACTCTAGAAAATCCCCTTACGATCCCTCACTGAGTCTCGTGACTCCTTTGCCTTTCCCCTTAACGGCCGACTTCTTGTAAGATAGTCTGGGTCGACCGATCAATTCCTAGATGACGAGGCCTCCCGTGGATGCTTGCGTGGACGTAAAATTACTCTCCAAATTGTCATACTGCACAAAGTCATCATACTCCGTTGCCTCGTCATCTTCCTCCTATTTGAATTCTTCTTCTTCCTCCCAGTCTCTAACTACATTATCGTCCGATGAATCACTTGATCAATTGGGCCATTATATGCTCTACGCTGTCTAGCTCACCGTGAAAGTATCCATGAATGGCTTCGTAGCCTCCAGCACTCTTGTGTTGAAGCGCATATCTCTTTCGAGCCTACGTTCCCATTATGTAAGCTCCTCATCGCTTTTCTTCGTGGCACTTTTCTTCTTGATTACCAAAGGTAATTCTATCTTGTGCTTTCATTTTTTATTCCATTCTTGGATATGATTCCTATGGAGCTCTTGAAACTGCCTAAGCACAGTGTCCCTAATGATACTATGAGTGAGGCGTGGAACTGCTTAATTGAATCCATTTCCACCCCCACTCGGCAACTCAAGTTTGTGATCAAATGAGGGAAATAAATGCCAACCTTTACACCTGAGACACACTTTTTGATTTCTTTGTTTATCCATCGCCCTAAGGACACTCAATTTTTCTGCAAAGTATAATACAAAAGAGTAGCTCGAAATACATTAATAGTGTTAGTGTTCAAAAGGGGGCTAATACATGTGCAGATAAACTACATCCATAGTTTTGCAGTCGAAAACATAAAGGCTTGTTTAAAAGATAAAGGGTGATTATGATACTCCTCCTACTTCCACTCTCCTCTATGACATCCGTATCGACATTGTTCAATTTGCCAAGGTCCATGTCAGACAACTCATTCCTTTCATAATAAAGGACACCATAGTAGTCACTAATTGCCTATAGGGAGATCTTAACAACCTTTTTTTAAACATACACTATGTTTTTTTAGTATCTTTTAAGTTGGATTAAAACACCAAAACAATCGGTATCACTGTCGGTGTTGTCGAAACAAAGACGAAATTCATCCAACAATAAAAACGAACGATATTCTAATCATCCTCGTAATGTAAGGAAGAGGGGTTGAAGCCTCATTCAAGGATAAATGAGCGTTCTTGAAGGGATAAGAAAAAGGCTTCGAATTCTTTTGATTTGAACTTAACTGAATGATACTCTGGTTTTGGAGGTGGCTCAATCTTGAGTTCTTGATCATTTTTTCATTCTGGGAGGCATGGGTACTCTAGACTAACTATAAAAAAGATACTAACCAAATAACCCACAACAAATCAGCACTAAAACTAAAATGAAAGATCAAAATAATAAAGATAACAAAAATATAAAATATAAATGAAAAAGAGAAAAAGAAACCTTAAACCATGTTGTTTGTAGTGGGTTTATGGTGTGAAACAATAAAGTTCCGTGTTTTCCAAGCAACAAGCGAATGCCACCTGCAAAGAAAGAAAGAAAGGCAAAGATAAGCAAAAAATGATTAAAATAGAAGTGAAGAAGAGTAAGGAATTTGGGAGGATTTGAGACAAATAAGAAAGGGGAGAGTGTTTTGGGGTTTTAAGGATTTAAGCTTTGAAGGATTTGGGAAAAAAATGATAGGTTTGGGGTGTTTGTAGGCTATTGCGATGCCCTAACTGAGAATTACTTGACCCAACTCAAATATCACAATATCCCCTATTTTTGAATCCTTCAAATTCCATTTTGTCTTAGGTATCGCGATACTGAGGGTTGGGTATCGAGATACCACTATGCAAAACAAAAATTTTGACTTTTGATATTCCGAAGTATTACGATACCAAAGGGTCGATACTGCGATACCCAAAAAAAAATTGTGGTGTCAATTGAAACTTTTTGTAAAATCATGATATCCCCATTGGATTTTACAATTTCACTGAACAAACCCCAAAATACATACAAAGTTGTCAAATATTCTCTCAACTCTAACCTACCAAATTCAAAATAAAACCAACATAAATTAAAATTCCTAATCTAAATGCAAAAAAAAATGTGGAGTCCATGCTCAATAATTCAAATATTTACAAATTGATAGTTTAATTGCCACATGTGGCATGTTAAAAATTTCTTCCAGGGTTATATGTGACACCCCCGTAGTGATGTTTGCACAAGGTCTTGGGCGCCAACACACGTCTTCTTTAGTCCAACAAGTTGATTCACTGATCGTCTCTTCATGATGCCTTGTTTCCTTATTAGGATGCCTCGTATCCTTGTTTTTGAACCTGCAAACATACACCACTTCAACTATTTCATATTGTTGGCTGCATTCTCAGACACTACCTCAATGGCTTGACACTCTATCTCACTATTAGGGGACACTTCCTTCACCTTAAGCTTGGGTTCCAAACTCCTAGAAGTCTATACCTCTCCATCTACTTCCATAGTTATCTCTCATTTGCCCACATCTATGGTGGCCTTAGAGGTAGCTAGGAATGGTCTCCCTAATATAATGAGTATCTCTAAATCCTCTTCAAATTCAAGAACTATGAAGTCAATCAGTAAGATAAACTGCCAAACCCTCATTAAAACATCCTACAAAACTCCCTTTGGGTGAAATAGGGCCCTACTGGTTAGTTGAAGGGTTACCAAAGTTACCCTAAGGTCACCTAAACTTAAGCTAAGATAGATGAACAAGGGCATTAAGTTTATACTCGCTCCAAGATCACAAAGTGTCTAACCAAAATTTACACCTCCAATCTCTATCAAAATGGTAAAGCTATTGAGGTTTTTAAGTTTTGGTAGGACTCTCCTAGACACAACATCATTACACTCGTATTAAAAGCAAATCGCTCTTCTCTCCCAATCTTCTTTCTCCTAGACACCAGTTCCATAAAGAGCTTAGCATATTTCGACACTTTTTCTAGGACCTCAAATAATAGGAGGTTGACATTCAAAGCCTTAAACTTCTTGAGGAAATTTAGAAATTCCTCATTGTTTCACTTTTTCTTCTCTTCTAGTCTACTCAGAAAGGGTATGAGTGTCAAATTTGGTTGTGGTGTTAGAACGGTTCCATCCTCCGGTTCAGCTTGTATGGGCTCACTCTTGGGTCCTTCCTTTTCTCCCACCCATCTTCTCACTAACTTCCTTTTCCCTACTAATTGGTCAAATAGGTTCTATACCCATAGCCCTAGATCTCAGGGTAATTGCCTTGGCATGTTCTTTTCCTTCCCTCTTAGGATTAGGCTCTATACTACTAGATATGCTAGAAGCTAATTTGTTTTGTAACAATTGAAAAACTTGGTTTAATTGACCATAAATTTGACGCACATTGGCTTGCACCACGTGCAAACCTTCCTCTACATTGCTTACCTTAATCAACAATGGAAGGTCACTACTATAGGCATGTTTTCTTTCTTACTCTTGGGGTACTATAAATGGTAACAAAGGTTGATAAGTTGCATTGGGTATAGAAGGATTAAGGTTTTAGGCTCCTTGATTGGAGGGACCTCCTTAGTTCCCACCCCACCTAAGGTTAGGATGGTCATGCCACCGGGTTATAGGTGTTAAAGAATGGATTGTATCCTCCATTCCCTATAGAGTTAGCATTCATTTGGTTACTTTCATTAGCATTTCCCCATAAGGCACCTTCGCTATCATGTCTGCATTAGAATAGGTTAGAAGGGGCTGATTTTGGACTTACACCTTAGCCGAACTTATCTCCAATTGATTGAGCCTTTTAAGGACTTGTTGATACTTGTCCTCATTATTGACCATGTTCATGATCGATTGTTTAGCTCTATATGTGAATCGCTCAACCAACCATATATAATAATTTATTGGCATGTCATCGATGAGATGGCAATATACGTCTTTGACATGAATTCCTTTAGGACGCTCTGTCAAGACTAGTGCTCAAGTTTCCATCTAACCCATTCTAAAAAACATAAAGTTATAGCCAATCATGTAATCCATGATATGAGCACTTACGTAGCATGAGTTTAAAGTGCTCCTAAGCCTCGTATAGCGACTTCTCTTCCAATTGTCAAAAATTTGTAATATTTATACGAAGTTTCATTATTTTGCTCATGGGAAAATATTTTGCCAAAAACTTACTCGCTAGCTCATCCCAAGCGTTAATGGAATCTACCAGTTGTGAATCTAACCACATAAATGCATCATCACTAAGAGAGAAAGGGAATAACAGAAGACAGATAGCATCATCGGATACCTTATTATATTTAAAGTTATCACAAATGTTTAGAAATCTCATAAGATGTTGATTCGGATCCTCATTCATTGACCCTCGAAATTTAAGGTTTGCCTGTATCATTTGGACCATTACCGGTTTGATTTGAAATTTGTTAACATTAATTTGTTGGGAAAATCTCGGTTTGAGAACAGTTTTCTTGCATAGCAGAAAATTAAAATTTTAAAAATCGACCCAATTTGTGATATTTATAGCAATAAACCTTAATCGAATTCTTACCTGTGTTTTCGACTTAGCAGACATTCATTGCTCCCAACTTTCAATGAAACCACCTTCTTTGCTCTTCCCGTACCATGCACTACTTCAAGTGTGGGCTCGAACCAATTGAATTGAAACACAGAACTAGAAAAAGTTTTTTTGCTTGTTTTGGGGTGAAAACAAAAATTCTCTCTTCTTAATAGAAACCGATAGAATTGTTATTCTAAAAAATATATATATAATATTTGAGAATAAATTGTCTCTATTTTCGGCAGAATAAAAATCTCCAAAAGTTGTTTTCATAGCTCTACCAGTGCCATCTATTTATAGGAAGAGAAGGTAGAACCCTTGTTGAGTTGTAGTAGTTTATTTCAAATAGAAAAACAACATTCTACTTAGAATAGTACTAGGGTGGACGGCACACTCTAGTATTCCTACTAGGGTTGTCCCCCCTTTATGACCATGAGGGGTTTTTGGGCCTTTCTCACATCAAATCCAATTACAAGTACTTCTTAAGCCTTTTTGACCCAGTGCTCTGTAACTATGATCCAACCGGTTCAGTTTTTCTATTTCCCAAAACAAACTTTAATATTTATATATAAAACAATTTTTTCATTCCTATTTTATCCTTAGCAAAAATTTTATGATTTTACCCTTGGTAAAATTTTGACGTTGCTCCTAGTAAAATTCAAGAAAATATGTTCAATATTTCACAACTCAACATGTTCATTATGACTAAATGGATAATTTTCATTTTTGAGCTTCAAAATAATCCAAAAACATAAACTCATTCTTCTGATAATTTTTTAAGTAATCCATATAGGATTACAAATAGATCATTTTCATTTCCAGTTTCGGAAACCTACGTTAATTTCCAAATTATTCCATTTCTCAATTTTGGAGAAAATCATAATCATTCCTGAATGTTTCCTATTTCTCTTTTCTTGTTCATTCTATTCATTTCTATTCAAACATGCAATTCATTTCTGGTTTCAACAAGCTAGTGAAAAGACTAATTGGACATATGCAGTTGAGGCTCAAATGATTTATAATTAAGTTCTGGCTTTTTGCCTATTATTTATAAACTCGTTTAGTCACGAAGTCATTCCATTATAGTATCATGACTAAGCTTTCACCAATGACATAGCATTATGAGCAACTACTCAATGCTCGTCTAATATGATCCTATTTTATCTCATGGTAACCATTACATCTTCTTTCGTGAAAAGTCAATCACAACAAAATAGTGATCAAGTCATCCATCACAAAGAAGGACGACTCGTGGCGACATTTACTTTTCATTAACCATGTAATGCCAATGAGAGGATATCATTTACCAATGTTTTGGGTTATGAATTCCACTATTTTGAATGACGCTACATAATACAGAAGTCGTACACCCAACACACCAACTTTCGATTCCTTATCTATTTGAACTCAGGTTTTTACTTACATCAAAGCGTACGACTCACACATACACAGTCTGCCAACTATAAAGGATTTAGGTATGCCACACTATAAATGTCACAAGTGAATAAATCCATAAGCAGATTCAGGCTCCATTCTACTTGGGTCTTGTCTAATGTACTGCCAGTCCAGTCAGTCACATATATATCTCTATCTTCTAGAAGTCATCCTCTCTAATGCCCAAGATAATGTATCTCCTCGATTGGACTTAATAGATGACATATTAGTATTTCAATCAGTTTACTCATTTCTTATTCAACTAAGGACATGTTTAGGCTCGTCTACTAATACAAGTTGTCTTTCCGTACCACAATCTGACCACATAATACTACTTAGTATTAGTTAAATATTAGACAACCAATGAGCAACATTTGTTTCCATTTTTGCTTTGCGTGAAAAAACCATTTGAGGACAATTTTATACAAATTATATTAATGTAATTCATGAATAATTTTTATTAACCAATCTGTTCAAAAAAATTACAAGCGTACTTAGATGAAGATACTACACTTAGGACACCAGATCCAACATAATCATCAGGAAATTAATACTTCCTCAAACATGTTACCTTGGTTGATCATCGGAAATAGCCAAAAGGGGTGAATTGGCCTTTTAAAATTTTGGTAGAAGCAATGAAAATAAATTGAGACAATGAAGATGGTGATATATAGTGGTTTCGCCCCAATTGCCTACTCCAATACCTTAACTTTCCACAACTAAGGATTTTCCCAAATTCACTAATATGACAACCTTTGAGAACAAGGTTTAATCTTACAATTCCCTTAAGATTTCTACCCAAAATCTAAGATTGTAACTCTCTTAAGGTTTCTACCCAAACTTTAATACTCAACCCTCTCAAAAAGGATAACAAATAAGCAAACAAAGAAATAATCCTCACAAGATTAGGATGTTTTCCAATTAAGCATAAATACAAGGAAAACACTTGAGCTGATAGAAAATACAATGAATGCTCACAAGGTTTACAAGAAGAAGATAAAGGATTGAAGCACAAAGTGATTGGTAATGGATTTTTGATGTATCTTGAAGCACTTGATCTATTGTAATCTTACTTATTATTGTAGGACCTTTACAATATGGTATTTATACCCTCTAATTGATTTCCAATCATTGTGGTTGTTGAGGAATTGAATAGAGCCATTGGGGATGAAAACACCAGATCATTAAATTCACCTACAACAAAAGGTATCGATACTTTTTCTACGAGTATCAATACTATTAGCCTTTAATACTTGATTTAGTGAACGTTAAAGCTAGTTTGCAATGATACCAAATACATTTTATCGATACCTGGTAAAAGGTATCGATACTTTTTGAAAGGATATCGATACTTTTTATGATTGTTTGAAAAACCATCAAACAAGAATGCAAAAATGGTATTGATATCAAAGATGGTATCGATAAAAATATCAATATCAACACTTTTTGAAAAGTATTGATACTTTTCACTTTCGTTCAATTTTTGTTTCAAGTCAACAAGTAAGTTTAGTATCGATCTCGAAAAAGGTATCGATAAAAATTGCATAGGTCTCGATACTTTATGAAAGGTATCGATACTTTTGGTAGGGAGTAGTTTTCAATTGATTTAAACATGTTTCAATTAAGTTAGAAAAGTTTAAACTATTTTTCAACTTTGTCCAAAATTTTTCTAAGTCTTCAAAACATTTTTTAAGATGTTTGGAAGTCTTCAAATTATTTTTATACTTTAAACTTTATAATTTATTTGTTCAAAAACAAACTTTATTCAAAAATATTTTTTCTTTGTTATATCAAAACATTTCATCAAATAAAGCTAGTTTAACAAAAGCTCCTCTTGGTCTCACTTGCCTACATGTTCCCTTAGGGTCGTCAATCCTAAGTTTTTAAGTTCATTCAAATTAGTCCAATTTATCATGATTTGGCCATTCATCCAAAAATCAGCTCACCACATCTCCATCAACTAACCCTTTTAAAGGTTTAGCTACTCATGCTAGAAATAAAACTAACAACGATGAAAATGAAGAACAAAAGAAGCCATTAAAGAAAGCTTGAGAAAAAATATAAAAGATTAGATTTTTATGCAAGAAAAATTAAAAGGTATGTAAAGAGAGGCACTCAAAAAGAAATTTTAAAGTAATAAAGATAAAAGGAATAAAATTTAACAAGTGCAAAATAAACAAAACTAAAATACATTAAACTAAATCTGAAAATGTCTTACAACCAAGTTTCAGGGATTAAAACTGTAAATAAACCTAAGCTACAGTGATAACTAACTTAACAAACACTAAGAATTACTAAAAAAGTAAATTTGCTGGGAAATGTAAAATCTACAGTTAAGGAAATTAAAATAAGAAACCCTAGAACAAGAGTAAGAAAAGCTAAGAGCAAACTTAGAGAAAACTAAGCCTAAACTAAGGTGATCTGGCCTTTTTTTCTCTCTCAGCCAAATTTTGGCTGATATAGTAGCTATTCTAACCCAATTTTTTTACCCAAAATACCCTTGAACGGGTCTTTAATGATTGGTACTTAGAGTGGACAAAAACTACCCTTTTGTCCATTTTGTTCCCTTATGATATCAATATCGCAATACCAAAGAAAATAATATCGTGATACCTTAGACAGTTTTGAACTTGAGGGATTTTTTGACTGGTAGATATCGCGATACAATTGAATGGTGGTCTCTAATCCCAGGTCTGTTGGAGGTATCATAATTCCAAGGTTTGGATATCGCAATACCCTCTCCTTTGGTGTCATTCTCACTCAATTTCAGCCCCCAACTCGTCCCTACATCAATCAACCATACGTTAGGGCCCCCAATGGCACTATTGGCCAAATTGGGTCTCGCAATGAGTAAAAATAAGGTATTTACACTTATTAAATTAAAATCTAAAAATTAAGAAAAAAAACAATGAAATAAATGCTACTTTGCTTGAGAATAAACTCTTTAAGTATACCCGGAAAGCCTAATTTGCCATATCAAATTACGACAGACAAACTGCTTCAAGTTGTATAATGATTTCTGAAAAAGACAAACATGATCTTCCTTGCCATCAGTCTTGAAGCCCTCTAGTTGTTATATATAAATTTCCCCATTCAAATCCCCGTGAAGGAATACAGTATATAAATTTCCCAATCCAAATCCCCGTGAAAGAATGCAGTCTTTATATCTAGTTGTTCTAATTCAAGGTTGTATGATGCAAGAAGGGCTAACAATGCTCGAATGGATGTACGCTTAACAACCGAAGAGAAAACATCATGGAAATCAACTCCTTCTACTTGGTTGTAGTCCTTTGTGACCAACCTTGCCTTATACCTAGTGTCATCTTGACTCGATCATTCTATCTTTTTGAACACCCACTTGTAACCAATTATTTTCTTTCTGATGCGTAGTTTAACGAGTTGTCAAGTCTCATTCTTATGAAGAGACTCCATATCTTTTTCCATAGCAATAAGTTACTTTTTGCAACCAGAAGCCCAAACTGCCTCTGAATAATTTGAAAGATCAACTGAGTCGATGCTCTCTACAACAATTAGAGCATATGCCACTAGATTTCCTTCACAGTATTTTTGCTGTGGTTTGATCTCTCGCCTTTTTCTGTCTCGGGCTAACTTATAATTTTGTAATAGAAAGAATCATTGATGTTTCATCAAACGTAACATCTCTACTGACGATGATCTTATTAATTTTGGGGCACCATAGCTTATAGTTTTTTATCCCAGTAGGAAAACCCAAAAAGATTTATTTTATAGCCCTTGGTTCAAGCTTTCCCTGATTGACTCATACATAAGCAGAACAATCAACTATTCTAAGGTTAGAGTAATTAGGATAATTACTAGACCAAATCGTTTCAAGAACCTTTCCATCCAATGCTCGATGTGGAGACCGATTCACCAAATAACTTTCCAAGTTAATTACTTCGGCCCAAAACTCATTTTTTAAGCCTGCATGGACAGCATACATCGGGCTTTCTCTAGTAATGTTCTATTCATCCTTTCAACAACACCATTCTATTGTGGGGTACCAACAACTATACGATGTCTTTTAGTTCCTTCCTGTTTGCAGAAATCATTAAACTCAACTGAGTAGAACTTAAGACCATTGTTCGTTTATAACGGCTTTATGAACTTCCCAATCTGCTTTTCTAGTAAGGTCTTCCACTGCTTAAAGATCACGAAGACTTTATTCTTGTGCTTAAGGAAATAAACCAATACCTTCTTAGAGTGGTCATCAATAAAAGTTAGAAGATATTTATTACCTCCTTTAGAGATAGCTGAAGTCAGACCCCATAAATTGGAATGAATGTAATTGAGGGTCCTTTTTGTCCTGTGCACTTTCAAATCAAAACTGACTCAAGTTTGCTTCCCATACACATAATACTTGCAGAAATCTAACTATCCAACTCATTTGTCTTTGAGAAGGCTTTTTTTACTCAAAACAGTTACACCTTTTTCACTCATATGACCGAGTTGCATGTGCCACAACGGGGAAACTTTCAAAAATACTTTATCGCCTACCAAAAACTCAATATCTTTGTGCTTTAAATCAGCATGCAATTTTTTCCTATCAAATACTACTTTTAAACTATCCCTGATCAATTTAATCATACCTTTAGTTTCCTAAATCAATTCTGATTCAATAATCTTTCTTTTACTTAACTCAGACCAACAAATGGGCGTTCTACACCTCCAACCATATAATTCTTCACATAGAGTCATTTGAATACTCGATTGGAAACTATTATTATAAAAAAAATTCGACTGATGGTAAATAACATTCCCAACCTGATTCAAAATAAAAAACACAAGCTCGAAGCAAGTCTTCTAAAATCTAAATTACTCGCTTGGATTGACCATCAAGTTCAGGATAGAACGTTGTACTGAAAATTAATCTCGTACCTAAAGATTCGTGCAACTGTTTCCAGAATCTTGAAGTAAAGCGAGGATCTTTGTCAGGGATAATAGGCAGTCGCACACTGTGGACTCAAACTATCTCGTGGATATACATTTCAGCTAACTTCTTAAGTGACCAATCCGTTTTCAAGTCAATTTTAAAAAAGATTGAAGTTCCTTGCAACTAATCAAATAAATCATCGGTACGAAGTAAAGGATACCAGTTCTTGATCGTTAGCTTATTCAGTTGCTGATAATCTACACAGAGTTGCATGGAACCATTTTTATTTTTAACAAACAAAGATAGAGCTCTCCAAGGTGATATACTAGGGCATATAAAACCGCGGTCCAATAAGTCCTACAATTGAAGTTTCAATTCTTTCAGCTCCGTTGGTGCTATTTAATAAGGGACAATCAATACCGGAGTTGTACCAGGAAATACTTCGATTGTGAACTCAACTTATCAATCAAGTGGTAATTCTAACAATTCCTCCATCAACACATTAGAAAATTGACATACCATTTGAATCTTGCTTATTAGGCTAACCTTCATGCTAGAGTTGATAATATACGCTAGAAAAGTTTTACAACATTGATTCAATAGCTTACTAGCTAGAATTGAATAAACAATCCGAGTCAAACCACTCATTTTAATGTCATTTACCTCTACGATCTCACAATACCAGCTCTAAACAGAAAATTTCTTCTTATAGAAATCTAAAATCACCCCATACTCGATTAACCAATCCATTCCTAAAATTAGATCAAAGTTGCTGAATGGTATAATCAACAAATCTACGGGAAATGCTATGTTTTTGATTTCCAATAGGCAATGCCTACACACTTGATCAACTAACATTGTCTGACTTAAATGACATGATACAAACATGGCTACTTTTGATGTTTCAAGTTTCAGACTTCCATATATTACCAATTCAACATTTATACACAAATGAGAGGAACCAAGGTCTATCAAAGCATAAACAGGTGCAAAAATTAACAGAAATATACCCACTACAACATCCATACACCACCTTATTCTCGAGTTTGAACCATATAAGCTCGCGCCAAAGCTCTAGCCACTGATTTTTGCATTGCCAATTCATTTCCTTTCCTTGAACCACCTATAGATACTAAAACACCACAACGATTACCACGACACCTAACTGAAGGTGTAGATCTTTAAGTAACATCAGAAGTAGCATTTTTATTCTTCAGGCAATCACGGGCAAAGTGTTCTAGAGATCCACATCAGAAACAACATTCAACAATTTCCAATGTTTCCCCCAATGTTACTTCCCACAGTGCTCACAGCTTGGCATATCATAATTTGTAGTCAGACCCCTAACACTCTCTACTGAAACTGATAGTTCGTGGCCTTGAGTTCTATCTAGTCTAACAGATTTCGCTGGTGCTCTCTAGGAATCACTGGTCTCTCTAGTTTGCTTAGATTGTGGGTGAGAACTAGAGGTCCCCATTCGTTTCCCAACTTCTGGGGAAAGTTTAATTTTCTTCTCAAGTTTTTGCTCCACAATTTTATCCCATTCAACCAAATCAACAAATTCTTTAATTCTAAGGGTAGCCAATTGCACTCTAAGATCACTCCACAACCCTTTGAGAAATATTTTGCAGATTTTTTCCTTATTCCGTACCAACTCAAGGGCATACTTACTAAGTTGTTGAAATTCACGCTTATAGTTGATTACTGACATATCATCTTATTTCAACAACAGGAACTCTTGTTTTTGGTCTTCAAGATACAATTCGCCAATATAATTTTTCTGGAATTCGAACTGAAAGAATTCACAATCGATTTGATCAATAAGCACGTGACGGGTAACAATATGGCACTAGGTATAAGCCTCATCTTGTAACAAGGAAATGATGCAAGTAACACATCCTTGAGGAGTACATTCTAATTGTTGTAATACTCGACTTGTTGCTTCTAGCCACACTTAGACTGCTGAAGGATTGACCCATTTAACCTCCATAAACTCTATGGCACCATACTTTCGTAGCTATTTTATTGGTGCTCTACGGGTTACAAGTATATGTATTACCGTCGGAGTAGTTGTCATCTTCCAAAGGGCCTCAACAATAACTTGAAATAGGTTTTCATCACTTCACCCTCTATGCCTATGCCTTTCCACTCTAAGTTAACTAGCACTAGCTGATTTTGTGTTGTATGCCTTGGATACTACTCTATTCTTGTTTTCAATGGAATGACCACTACTAGGAATCTCATTATTAGGACCATTTATGGATTCACCAGACATCTTTAACTATAAAACAAAGAAATTTTATATTAGCAACCAAATCCCGACTCAGACTCGACTCAACTTTGGCATGTATCTCTAAGCTCAATTCTAAGCTCGATTTAGTCTGAGAATCGGCTAAACCTATAGCTTTAATACCACTAAATGTAACACCTTTTACCCAATCCGATCATAAAACTCGAGTTATAGGATGTTATAGAAATTAACATAATAGTTACATGCAATTAATAACTAAAAATTCTATTAAACATTGAATAACTACATACATTCACACAAATCATGCTTTACAAACAAAATCAAGTTTAAATTGAGCTTAAGAAAGCTCTAGAATTGACCCGGAATCAAATAAGGACGATTTTGAAACTTTTACAAAAAAAGGGCAATTGTGCAAAATAGAGGGTCACACGACCGTGTGCCCAAGCCGTGTAACAAGCTGTAATCGTGTAGTAATGGAGTTACACAACCATGTATCCAGACTGTGTAACTCACTATGGCCGTGTAGGTCAAATTGCAAATATTCAACAAAAATCACACAGTTGTATGGCTGAGCCATGTAACAAACTGAGACCGTATGAAATCTAAAATGACCAAATCCACAGTATTCACATGAGCGTGTGACTAGTCCATATGAAAATAAAAAACAATGTGCTTTTAATGCACCCTAAGTTTTAGTGGAACAGGATCGTGCTACTAGCCCGTGTGTAACACACGATCGTTTGGCTAAATCGTGTGGCACAAAATATGTCATTTAGGACCTACTTCATGCCAAACCATATTCAAAGCATAATCTCTGTTCAATTGCACAAATATACCTACTCAAAACCTGTATAAACTCAATAAAACACATTCCAATTTGTCACATTCATTAAACCTGATCATGGGTCGGGCCACCTAACCAAGCCTGAAGGCTCGAAAATAGGCCTGGGCAAAAAAACACGTTTTCAAAATAGGTCGAGCCTCAAGTAAGTTTTTTTGGCGTGAGCCTGGCCCGACTCAAATTTATATACTTATTACTTTATTATTGTAATTATCTTTAATTTTTAGGTTTACCATACTACCTCCCGTCCCCTTCCCCTATTCCCAAATCAGTTCCAAAACAAAAATCCCTAAGTGCTTGACTACTTACAACTCACCACCTCCACCTGTCTAGTGCTACTACCGATTGATAGTCGTTTACACTCTGGCGGCCACTCTGTCCCCTGCTTCCTCTACCGTCAGCACACACCTAATTTCCTCAATCGACCCACCCCAAATTTTCTCATCCCTAATTCATGTCTCTTATTTTTTGTCGTTTCGTTTGTCGCTTGCTTTCTATCACTTCCTCTATCGGTTGCTTTCACTATTGCAATAGGATTAAGAACCCGAACCCAACTCAAGTAGGAAATCTCCCTTTCCCTCTTTCTTTTAGATTATGAAGTTTGGAGCATCTCTTAACTTTCTCTTCCTGGGTTTAAAGAAACCTCATTCTTTTGTAAAGGTAGGCCTTAATCATATCAAATAAAAAGAATTTCAGTAAGCAAATATATTAAACATATAAAGAAGCTTCTAACTAGTTTCTGATTGTTGACAATTGTGTTCCACATTTGATAAATCACAAATCTAATGCTAAAAATAATTGTTTGCATCAAATTGTTGGAAATGCTAAAGATTTTAAGGGATTTTCATTTTTATCCCGATGTGGGTTCGCAGGTGGAAAAGAGATGCTTCAGTTATCAGGTGGAAATATTGTTCGCATCTACTTTATCATAATCGAGAAAATTATGGATCAAAGCTTGAGGGTCGACTCTAGGAAAATTACAATTGATTGTCATTGTAATAGTTGGAAAGTGTTAATACTTTTGAGTTGTGTTTTCCTTAATCAGGTGGAAATATTGTTTGAATTAGACAAATATGTTGTTCTCTATTGTACCTGACTTAATGTGATCTAGTTGTACAATTTAGCTAAGTATTAAGATTGCATTTTTTTTAAATCAGAATAATTTTTGTATACAAGTTCATCTTCTCAAAAATACATATAAAATATTTCATGCATGGTTTCAATTTCCGATAGATTTTGTTTTATATGAATAGAAATCAAATGTTGTAGAAAAGAGTTTATTAGTTGAGGTGAGTAAAGATTACTAAAATTTTCTTTCTTTAGTAGGTACTTGACTGAAAATTGTTGGTTGTTCTAATAATTTATTTTTGAAGATTGAGTTAGTGAAGGAATTGAGTTATTTTCAAAGTATTTATTAAAAAAGTTTAATACAGAATGATATTATATTTTTTAAATTTATTTTATTTAACAAAAATTTTATTGAAAAATTAATACAGGTCAGGTTACATTGGGCCTGGGTTTGGCATATATAAATTGGGCTGGGCTTGGGAAAATTTTTGGCCCATTTTTTGGGTTGGGCTGAACAGGGGCTGGTTATTCAGGCCTAAATTCCTGTTAAGGCTTGGTCCGAACCCAACCCATAATCACCTCTAACATTCATACACATTCAAACAATATACCAATATACCTTAAATGACACCTAAAACATATCAGTTCACATTAAAAAACATTACCAAACTCAACTAGGCAATATCATGGTGTTTTCAATCCTACTTGTACTAAATTTACAACTTATACTTCTTACCACCATTCATACATCTATTGCTTACCCTATTCATATTCAAAAATCACTAAATATACTAATTACTCATTAAACATGATTCAATTCAATCTATGATTCTATAGCATAACTGCCACTACCATATTTGTATATTTATACATTACTACCTTATCTTATACCATTCAATCTACTAAAGTCTAAGTTACCATACCATATGCATCACAATCCACATCACACTCACTATAACATTATTACTTAGTCAAGAACTATCAACATCTCTGTTTACATATGTGAAAATAAATAAAATAAAATAAAGAACACACAAATTTTTATATGGAAACCCTTTCGGGAAAAAACCACGGGCAGACGAGAAGAAAATTCACTATGTCGAATTCAAATTATTACAAGAGGAATAGACTATGTCCATTTATAGGCTTGTGAAGCCATATTCTAGTAAGACTGAAACACCTTATTCTAATCAATATCAAATAGATAGAATTTAATTCTAAAATAAAATAAAAGAAGTGCAATTCTATATAGATTCTTCTTTTATTTTATTTTACCACTGTATTTTATTTAAATAAGGATTCGGGTCACTTAATTCTAACAATCTCCACCTTGACACGAATTCTCAATGAACAAGTTCTTCATCGTGAACTCTCAACGAACAAGTTCTCCACCTCTTCCATAAAACCCCTAAAGGGTTTAACGTCAACAACGAACACCAACCAAGTCTAAGCAATGCTTTAACTTGGTTATAGGAAGTGACTTAGTTATCATATCTGCAAGATTTTCATGAGCACTAATTTTACTCACAACAATATCACTACGAGCAATAATATCACGAACAAAATGATATCGAACATCAATTTGTTTTGTTCTCTCATGAAACATTTGATCTTTTGTAAGAAAAATGGCGCTCTAACTGTCACAAAATACTGTGCTGATTTGAAGGTCTTTATTGAGTTCACTAAGGAGTCCCTTCAACCAAATAGCTTTTTTACAAGCCTCAGTAATCGCCATGTACTCAGCTTTAGTGGTAGACAAAGCGACTGTAGTTTACAAAGTGGCTTTCCAGCTGATTGCACAACCTCCGATTGTACAAACATAACCTATGAGAGATCTTCTTCTATCAAGGTCTCTAGCAAAATCAGCATCAACATACCCAATGACTCCATCTCTAGTTCTTCCAAACTGTTAGCAAACATTAGTAGTATCTCGTAAGTATCTTAAAATCCACTGAACTACTTTCCAGTGTTCTTTACCGGGATTTTCCATGTATCTGCTAACTGCACTGACTACATATGATAAATCTGGACGTGAACAAACTATAGCATACATGATAGATCCCACTGCACTAGAGTATGGAACATGTGACATGTACTCAATCTCATCATCTGATTATGGAGACAAAGCCGATGAAAGTCTAAAATGGGCTGCTAAATGAGTACTAACAGGCTTAGCACTCTGCATATTGAACCTGCAAAGAACTTTCTCAATGTACCCCTTCTGACTTAGGTACAATTTACTTACTTTTCTATCTCTGAAAATCTCCATACCAAGTATCTTCTTTGATGATCCTAAATCTTTCATCTCAAATTCTTCACTTAGTTGGGCTTTGACCTTTCTTATCCCTCCTTTATATTTTGCTGCTATCAACATGCCATCAACATAAAGAAGTAGATACACAAAAGAACCACTTTTACTATTTTTCTTAAAGTAAACACAACTGTCAAAACTACTTCTTTTGAAATCATGAGAAGTCATAAATGAATCAAACCTCTTGTACTACTGTATTGGTGACTATTTCAAACTGTTTTCAGTAAGCAAACATAGTCCTTTTTTTTAAGACTATAAAACCCTCTGGTTGTTGCATGTAAATATCCTCCTCAAGTTCTCCATGCAAATACATCTAGCTGCTCAAGCTCCAAATCAAGCATGGCCACAATACCAAGTAAAGCTCGAATCGAACTATGCTTAACAACTGGGGAGAACACATCTGTGAAGTCCGCTCCTAGAATTTGACTGTAACCCTTTGCAACAAGCCTTGCTTTATATCTGAGTTCTTCAACTCCTAGAGTCCTTTCTTTCTTTTTAAACACTCATTTACAACGAACAGCCTTTTTACCTTTAGGAAGTTTCACAAGATCCCATGTTCTATTTTTATGGAGTGATTCCATCTCCTCTTGCATAGCAAACATCCACTTTTCTAAGTCTTCACAGCTAACTGCCTTAGAATAATTAGATGGCTCTTGATTCACATCTATACCTTTAGCCACATTTAAAGCATAAGCAACTAGATCAACCTCGGCATACTTCTTTGGAGGTTTAATTTCTCTTCTAGTTCTGTTTTTGGCGATAGAGTATTGTGGTGAAGAAGCAACTTTATTCTCAATTTTTGTACTGGCTTGAGGAGTCGACTCTGTATTAATCTAATGCTCTACCTGCTTTTGATTTTCTTTATCGAAAGAATCTTTAAGAGATAAGTTAGGTAGCATAGCAGTTTCATCAAAAACAACATCTCTGCTAATCATAACTTTTATATTTTCTAGACATCATAACTTATACCTTTGTACACCAGTTTTATAACCAAGAAAAACACATTTAATTGATCTCGGTTCCAATTTTCCATTATCAATATGAGCATACGCAGGACACCCAAAGATCTTAAAATCAGAATAATTAGCAGGATTACCACACTATACTTCTTGTGGAGTCTTTTTCTCAATGGCAATAGATAGGGATCGGTTGATTAAAAAACATGCAGTAGAGGCTACTTCGGCCCAAAACAACTTTGGTAAGTTGGCGTTTGACAATATACATCGAACCTTCTCCATGATCATTCTGTTCATTCGTTCTGCAACGCTATTTTACTGTAGAGTATGGCGAACTGTCAAGTGTCTCACGATCCCTTCTGACTTACACAATCTATTAAACTCATCAGAACATAACTATAAGTCATTGTCTGTGCGGAGTTATTTAATTTATTTTCCCGTCTATTTTTCATTCATAATTTTCCAAGACTTAAATGCGAAAAACACATCGCTTTTCTGCTTCAAGAAGAACGCCCAAACTTTTCTAGGAAAATCATCAATAAAGGTTGGCATATAATTAGCTCCACCTCTCGAAGGCACTCTGGATGACCCCCACAGATCAAAATGAATTTACTCCAACGTTCCCTTTGTGTTATGGATTCCTCTGGTGAATCGAACTCTCTTTTGCTTCCGAAAAACATAGTGCTCACAGAAACTCAGTTTGCAAATTCCTTACCCATCAAGAAGTCCTCTTTTGCTCAATTCTGCCATGTCATTCTCATTCATATGCCCTATGCGCATATGTCAAAGTTTAGTAATATCATCATCTAAAAAGGAAGAGAAAGTGACAGCTGTATCACCAGTAACAGTAGAACCCTGCAAAATATATAACTTGGCAGTCTTTCTCGGCCCTTTCATCACATCAAGGGAACCTTTAGAAATCTTTAAAACCCCACTTTCAGCTGTGTATCTGTACCCTTTTGAATCAAGAGTACTCAACAAAATTAAATTTCTTTTCAATTCTGGAACATGTCGTATGTCACTAAGTGTTCTAACAACTCCATCAAACATCTTAACTTTAATTGTTCCAACACCTGCGATTTTACACGAAGCATTATTTCCCATCAAAACAACACCTTCAGACACTATTTCGTAAGTTGTAAACCAATCCCAATTGGAACTCATGTGGAAGGTGTAGCCTGAATCAAGTATCTACTCCTCACTCACTTTAGAATTGTTGACTGAAGCAACTAGAAGTTCACCATCGCTGTAGTCTTCTACAATATCAGCTTCACTTAAATTTTCTGGTTGTTTTCCCTTTTGATTCGCAGCCTCCCTTTTAATATTGTTCTGTAGCTTATAGCACTCAGATTTAATGTGCCCTTTCTTCTTGTAGAAGTTACAAATTTTACCTCCGTTTGAAGACTTTGATTTACCTTTAGATTTACCGCGAGGATTCCTTTCCTGTGTCCTTCCACGGTTATCATCAGTATTCCGATCTTATCTCCTACGAACAATGAGACCCTCTCCCTGAGAGTCGAGTTTAACCACAAGATGCTTCATCTTATCATACGAGGTCAAAGAATCATAAACCTCATCAACTGTGAGAGACTCGCGGCTATATAAAATCGTGTCTCTAAAGGTTGAATAAGACGGGGACAACGAACAAAGTAGAATCAACCCTAGATCTTCCTTATCATACTGAACCTCCATGGCCTCCAAGTTTGAGAGAATTTCTTTAAACATGTTAAGTGTTCGTGTACAGGCGCACCTTCCTCCAAATGATGAGCATAAAGGCGTCGCTTTATATACAACTTGCTTGTTAGAGTTTTCGACATATATATTTGTTCTAGCCTCTTCCATAATGCAGCGGTGGTCTTCTCTTTCATCACATCTTGCAAAATTTCGTTGGACAAATGCAGATGTAATTGTGTTAATGCCTTTCGATCCTTACGCTTCTTTTCTTCATCTGTTAATATCGAAGGCATCTTATCTATCCCTAGCAAGGCATCATTCAGATCCATCTGTGCAAGAATTGCTTGCATCTTAATCTGCCACAATGTAAATCTGGTGTTGTGATCCAACAGTGGAATTTCATACTTCAAAGACGCCATTACCGTGATCAAGATGAACAACCCAGAAGCTCTGATACCAATTTGTGAAAATAAATAAACTAAAATAAAGAACACACAAATTTTTACATGGAAACTCTTTCGGGAAAAAACCACGGGCAGAGGAGAAGAAAATTCGCTATGTTGAATTCAAATTATTACAAGAAGAATAGACTATGTCTATTTATTGGCTTGTGAAGCCATATGCTTGTAAGACTGAAACACCTTATTCTAATCAATATCAAATAGATAGAATTTAATAAGGTTTAAAAAACCTTATTCTAAAATAAAATAAAAGAAGTGTAATTCTATATGGATTCTTCTTTTATTTTATTTTACCACTGTATTTTATTTAAATAAGGATTCGGGTCACTTAATTCTAACAACAAACACAAAACACCTCAAAATACCAAAATGACACACTTAAGTACATGCCATATACTTTAACAAAAGGAAATTCACCACGCTTGTTGAGTTCGAGATTTCTGCTGGATACTAATGTCGAAAGATGTTTACAATCAAAACCTAACCTGCATACGAAAAACAAAACCACATGCTGAGTATGAACTCAATGATATTTCTATAATCCTAGTATTAGATTATATATAAATCACACAAATGAAAATAATTTAATATCAATAAGATGCATATGCCATTTCAATATTATACCAAGCCATTTCATAATTTTTTAACTAATATTACAAAATTTGATACATTTTACTCTATAGTTGATATTTCAATAATATAATACCACATCTCTTATTCAAATTCGAATTTTCTATATCAAATAACATAGTCAATTGTCATACCAATTCTTTTCACAATTCATTATTCTGTTTTTACATTTTTTAACTCCCTATTTGATACATGCACGGGAACAATTGAAATGCATTCGAGTTCATTAAATGGACCAAACTCCAAGTTGCTCATTTCAAGAGAGAATCCAATTGAAATACTCATCGAGTTTATAACATGTGCTAGATCAAAGAAGTTTAAATAGGTGATTATGGGCATTCAGCAAGTTTAGGCTGAAAATGAGATGTCCAACCCTTATTGGACCCAAAATAACGTCTCAAGTCCATGCAATGTTTTGAATATGGTTGTTTGTTTAGTTTAATTAATTTTATAGTTTTTAATTATGCCTTGTTTATTATATGCATCTTTAATTAATGTCTTGCATTATTAATCTACATCTTTTAATTGTGACATGCACTATGTGTTCTGCATTTAATAAAGTCATGCATTATGTAACTCTCATGTTAGTTAAGTTTGCATCATAAATTATGACATGCATTATGTAACTCCCATGTTAGTTAAAGTTTGCATCATTAAATTAAGTCATGCATTAAATAACTTATTTGTTCATTTAGTTAGCATCTTAGACCATGCATTTAAGCATCCTAGTTGTTAAATATGTTTGAGTTTGTTTATGTAAGTATGTTATTTTGATTTGGCCGTTACTTTTTAATGCATAAATTAAAGTGTGTTTATTTTCATTTTAAATAAGGTGATTTAAATTGCATGTTCAATTAATTTGTGTGCATGAGTGTTATTAAATATGTTGTTTTTATTAGTGTTTTAAGTTATTATTTAATCTTAAATATCTATTTTGCAGGTGACTTTTCATATGATTAAAGACTCTTCAAAGTTGGACAGTTTAAAATGAAATTAATACTTGTAATAACTTTACTTAATTGTTGAAGATGAAATGTCTCACATAGGCATTTGAACAGTCACAAAAGTGCCTATAAATAATTTGTGAAAAGAGCCTTTGTAAGATAATGAATGAATGTTGAATGAATATTTTAAGTTATTGTGAGAATTCTATCTCATTGTTCTTGAAAGAACTTACTTCGACTTATCAAGGTACTCCTTGTGCCGTCAAACATTTTTCTTTTGAACTTATCACTTCCTTTCTTTCTTTGTTCTAAAGTGTGGCGTTCTAACATACTGCTGGTTCCTATTTTGCTATATAGTTTGTCACAGTTTACTTCTTCTTCTACAAGGACTTGTTTGTTATTTCATTTTATAGAAATCAGGTCACGATCTTTCATATTGTTGGTTCATTTCTAAGTGTCTATTTCGTGCAAGTTATCCATCCAACACCATCTCCATCCTTTCCATCGAAACAATAACCATTAATCCCATTTTCACCTTAAAGTCTATAAATGATACAGCATTAGACGATCGGACAACTCAGCGTCTTGTAATCAAATTCACGATTACGAGCACGCATCACTATTAACCTAACTCGGACTTGGATGGATACGTAGATCCAACCAATCAAACTGATTTGTGCCTCTCAGATAAATCCAAAAATAGTAAGTTACTCCTAGTGTTGCTCAGTATAATTGAAAAATAGGTTTGCCCAGCACTCCTCGACTCGTAGTCGTAAAAACCCTAAACTCTTCCTACTTATGGCATGCTAATTATTCCTGATCCTACCTGAACAGTTAATAGGGTAACCATTTCTTAATTACATTTATGTGCCAATATCTTAATTCATATTATAATCTCATCATCAAATCATTAATTCACACATATGACAGTATAATTCATCACAATATAGATTCAATTTCACATTTGTCTCAATATACAACATTTATCATAACAACCAATCGCAATCACTTCAATTCAAATCTTTTTATCATTTGCATCTCACCTTATGATCTTATTATACAATACAGTTCATAATAACAACAATCAAAGTAGTTTCAGGTTATAGAAACATAAATCGTAAACTCGAAGCTATTCCTCGACGACTTTGTTTTTTCTTTTCTTTTTCGAGGAAGTCAGATCAACGTTAGCTATGGATTAACATAAACACAATAATTCATCAATGCACAATCAAATTCACACACACTTGTATATTTATACAACTTTTACATTTTATTCAATTTAGTCCTTAAAACTGGGACTAACATAACTTTCAATCTAGAACTCATATTTTCAATATGTTTTCACTATAGTCCAACTAGGAATTCCTATTTCTCATTTCTATCACAAATTTTGAAATTTTTGCATATTAGTTCCTATTGTACAAAACTATCAAATAACTTTTCAATTTAGTCTTTTTGACTTTTAAGCTTAAAATCTATCAATTTAATACTTTAAACTTTAACAGTTTCAAAAAATAACACACGAGTCAGCTATATTAAGCTCCCGGGATTTCAAAAGTATAAAAATTACAAGAAAATGACTAAATTTCACTAATTAATTTGAAGCTTGAAATTTTAGAACCCTAGGACGATTTTCACTCTTCTTCTTCTTTAAAATTCAACATAGATGAATGAAAATGAGATGAGCTCTCTCTTTCCATCCACTAAGTTAATTTGTGAAGGTTTAGATCATTTTACCACTATTTATTAAATTACCCTTTTAGCCCTTCCATAAATCCCATGGCTAGCCATAATTTACTAGCCTTAATAATGCTCATAGTCTAATTGCTAACTTGATCATTATCCTTTATTTTTAAAAACCACTTCTTTGGCAAATTGAACTTTTACTACTTTTACAATTTAGTCTGTATGCCATAATTAATTACTAATTAGGCAAAATCACCTATTCAAAATTCTATTCACCTATAATATACCTCAGTTTACGAAAATGGGGTCCTGGAACTGCATTTTCTAACACCACTGATTTTGGGGTTGTTACAAAAATATCACTAGAACAATTAGAGTTAGTTTGGGAAAAGATAACAGAATTTAACTAGGAGAAGAAACCCGATTTAGTA
The DNA here is from genome assembly GCF_007990345.1 of Gossypium hirsutum. Lineage (NCBI taxonomy): Eukaryota > Viridiplantae > Streptophyta > Magnoliopsida > Malvales > Malvaceae > Gossypium > Gossypium hirsutum. The sequence goes on along the minus strand of NC_053425.1, from coordinate 102,075,749 downwards.
AGGAATATGTCACCACATTGTGACATCGTTTATTGGCTCATTGAGACGTCACACATCGCGTCATCAGGATGCTAGTTTTTTCGTCTAGACGTCGGCTCTTCCTCGTCACGACGTTGACTCAAAATGCGAGACACACTCCACATGGTCCAAAGTGAAAAATATAAAAAGAACGTGCTAAGGGAAATGCTATGGTCAATTATGGATTATCCTCTCATCTTAAAGGAATGAACAACCAAATGAGGCTTCAAATATGTTGGCCTTGCTACGTTAGAATTATAGTTGCCAATAAATAATGTCCCAATCCTACAATGAACTAGAGAAAATCTAATGCATATTGGAAAAACTTTCTTTAATACTACAGCAAGTGACTTTAAAGCAAGTGAAAGCAATGACGATTTTTGTTAGAATGAAGTTTTGAGTCTAAAGGGTGTTATAAAAGTGGAGGATCCTTTACCTAGAGGTTTCAAACTTCGATTCCTAGGTAAAGTGCTTATTTTATTTTTCTTTTAAATATAAATTGTTGCTAGACTTTTATTATACATGTGGAAGGTTAGGTCATAGTTTTAAGAGTTATTGGGCTTATATAAAAGGGTAACTAAAAAAAGAATATATAGTGATTAGATGGGGGCAACTCCAATGAACAAGCAAGGCACTTGTGATCGAATCCTTAACCTCGACATACAGTAAATTGATAGAAAAAGTTGGGTGAGTTGTGCACATGCACTTAGAAAATAAGTTGGTAAACTTGTAAAGTGCACAAACACTAAGATGAATGTTCCTTCAAATTTAATAGAATAGGTTGAGGAGGTAAGTGGCGTAACTACTAATGGTAGAGAATCTCATATAAGTTTAACCTGGTTTAACAATGTAAGAAAGGAGATGTTAAAAAGTGAAGATGAATTAATTAAACCTAACATGGATATTGATGTTTGCATCTTGGGATACAAAAGAAATGACCAAGAAAATTGTCTAAAAGAGCATGGGAGGACATTTATCTAAGCCATAATTATTGATGATGAGTTCATGGATGCCAAAGCTTTGATCAATTTGGATAGCAACATTGAGGATATGAGGCTTGGAGTTTGGCATTTTGCGGCCACGCTATTTAAATATCCCATAGTTCCAAAAGAATCTAAAATGATTAGTTCACTAAAATCAAAGAACGATGAAAATGCAAGCATTTTAGAAGATTTCTACAAATCAATTAAAAAGCTCGATTCAAAGTTGTGAATGATGGAACCAGATGGGAGAGAAAGAAAAACAAGAAAGTGTTCAAAAGTGTTTTCAATCTAATTAGAAATGAGAAAGTTTACTTTATATTGGTTTACCCAAAAATAATGTGTCTTTGGAAGAAATTCTAGACTCGTTTATGTATTTAAGCTAATGTGTTATTTTATTAAGGAATGAAGGAAATGTAACCTTGGTTGAACCTTTTATCAAATGGTCTTTAGTATTACTCTATTGATGTAAGACGGTTAAGCTCTTTTCACCTCTCCTTTGGATGGGAACAATATTATCATCCTTTTCCACTCTGTGGAAATTATAGTCTAAGGAAGGGATTGTACCTACCATTGTTTGTGAGTAACATTTTTTTTTTGGACTTTGAGAAAGGGTTAACTCTTTCCTTAGGTTGGTGATTAAAGATGTATCATTTTATCCTTCATTTTTAAGAAGTGTAAGCTCAATTTAGATAAAAACTTTTTAGTGGGGATCCATACACCTTATTTTCCATAATGATGGTGGGTTACAAGTGTAGCAGGGTGATTTGTGTGACTACTTGGTAATGCCTTGTGAGTTTTGGGCCATTGGGTTTGGATCTCTTTAGGCCTTTGTTTTGTGTCTGGTCTTGTCTCGTTTTGTTGGTCATGATTGTTTGGGTTTGTTATGTTTTCTATATATATATTGTCTTGCTTCTTTTGTACTGTGCAATATCAATCTTTGATAATTTTGAAATGCTTTTTTCATAAAATTATAATTAATAAAATCATTTCAAAATAAATTATATTAAATTACTGCACACTCGTGAGTGAAAAAAATTCTATGTAAAAATATTTATAAATAAAATATGTAAAAATAAAATGAAAATTTATTTGAAATAATAAAGTTAAATATTTGAAAATAATAATGCCTTAAATTAAAATTTCATTATTATAAATTTATTTTATTAATTCTAAATAAAAATAAAATATATAATTTATTTTAAAAATTGGTGTAAATAAAAGTATAATATATATTTATAATTTATTATAAATATTATGTTGATGTGTATCTTTACTCAAAATTAAACTTCCAACTAAAGAAAAAAATCCGACGCCGTTCTCATCGGTCTTCACTTCACTATCGCTTTTCTAAACTTTAGGGTCCCAAAATCTCTTTTCCTAGAAACTAAAATAAGAAAATTAAATAAAAAAGGGTAAAAAGCGAAAATACAAAAATAATAAAAGATTTCAAACTCTCTTCCAAGCTCCGTCCGCCTCGCTCCCTCTTTGTTTACGTTCTGCTTCAATTTTAAGCTATCTATTTTTTCTTCTTAAAAAAAAAAATCACTCTCTCTCATATTTATATACAAAATTTCTCTTTCTCTAATTTTATTTTTCAAAAACCCTCCCCTCCCCTTCCATCTTTCTAGAAGATCCTCTATTTTCCTTTTTTTTTTTTGTCTTTTTCATACTTCTCTTTTTAGGGTTTGGCTGGTACAGTATCTAGGGTTTTCGTTCACCAACATTCTAGTGAAGAGATAATAGTGTTGGATTTTATTTTGGGGGGAAGTGTGTGATAAGAGAGGTGAACTTTTTTAGATATGGCGGCTGAGAGGCTTAGGGATTTGAGTCAGCCGATTGATGTTTCCTTGCTTGACGCCACCGTTGCTGCCTTTTACGGCACCGGATCTAAACAAGAGGTTTGATTATTTCTTTCCTTTGCTTTTTTTGTTTTTACATTTTTATGTTTCCGTTTATTGACTCTTTGACTGGGAAACGGGTAAATGTGGTTTTAGTTAAAAGTGATTTTCTGTTGGTTTCGGAGAAAGTAAAAGGGAGAGTGTGGGGGATTTTATTTTCCTGGGGTTTAGCATGATTGGGCATTTACTTCAAAACGGAGATATGTCCTGGGGAAATGTTAGGGGGCGACCTGGGTGAAATATTATTTTGAATTTCTAGGGTTTTATGTGAGTGAGGTTTTACTTGAATGCATTTATTTTTTAAATTAGAACTTTATATTTCTTTCTGATTTTGCGGATAAATGTGCGAAAATGCGGTGGTGGTTCGGGAGGGTGGAGGTTAGGTCTAATTATGGCTTTTAGTGCACCGTCCTTTGCCTTTTTGGGAAGTGCCATATGATGTAAACGTTTATAGTTCAATTTTGCCCATTAATTCATTTTTTAAGATAACTTTTAAGACTTCTTCTCAGCTATTATGGAATGAAGGAAGGTTTAAGTTTTTTAGCTAATGTAATTTCCAGGTTTAAGATTGGCCTTTGCATTTAAGTTTTATCCCTTTTGGTTTGATATTTTATATTTCTTCCATTCAAATAGAATGATTATGATAGTAGTAAAAAGAAAAGAAGTGTCCTTCACATTTTTATTGCCTTAATTAGGCCTTTTTGAAGTCAACATAGCAGGAGATCAGTAGTTATATATACTTTTGTATAATTTTTGTACCCTGTTTTCTTTGTAGCAAATTACATTTAAATATCAGTGTTTCCCTTAGGTAATTAACAATCCCAGGTCTATCTACCTCGGAAAAAAACCCTTCAGTCTTCAGCTAGTTTACATTTCAGAAGTAGTCCTAGCTTCACCTTGTTGATCAAACATATTTATTTTATTTGGTTGCTCTACTGATTAAAGTGAATACTTTGTCAGATGGTGTTATTTTATTTCTGGCACTTAATGTATCTTGTGCTTTTTCATATACGACATGCCTCATAAGGCAATAATTATATTTGGCCTGTCTCATCTTCACTTCTTATTGAATTTTTCCCTCTTAATTGTACATCAATTTACAGAGAGCACATGCTGATCAGATCTTGCGAGATCTGCAAAATAATCCAGATATGTGGCTTCAAGTTGTGCACATCTTGCAGCAGACAAAGAGCCTTAATACCAAGTTTTTTGCCTTGCAGGTAAATGGAAATAACTATTTGCTTTGTAATCTTTAATTGTTGGCAAGGAAAAGTTGCTCAAGAGAGTCCTAGTTCACATTCCTCTGTTGTGTATGGTTCTTGTAACCATGATTTAATCTTGACCTTATAGCTGCCTAGATGATTGTTACTTTGGGTGAACCTTTCCTAGCAATAAACATGAATGCTGTAAAATAATGTAAGTAGAACTGACCCTCAGTTCAATCTGATGATTCTGGGACCTTTATTTCATGCATGTCTATAGGTTCTTGAAGGTGTCATCAAGTATAGATGGAATGCCTTGCCTGTTGAGCAGCGAGATGGAATGAAAAATTACATTTCTGAAGTCATTGTACAGGTAAAGGAGTTATTCCTCTCAAAGGTTTGTATATTTTAGTCCATATTCTTTCCTTTGGGTATTCATTTCTGCATGTACTTTTCATGTGCTAGTTGTCAAGCAATGAGGCATCCTTTCGAGCAGAAAGGCTGTATGTCAACAAGCTGAATATCATATTGGTTCAGGTATGATTTATCTGCTTCAAGAAAAGTTACTTCATTTACAAGGGACAGGCTTGCTTTAGAGTTCATTGAGTAACAGTTACGCAACTTGCAGCTGGAGCTTTAACTTTACCAATTTTTTATTGCACCCCTTTTTAGCAATGACAACCTCAGTGTTGTCAAAGGCGCAAAGCGCACTCTAGGCACTAGAAGCACTAGCCTGAGTGAAGTAAAGCATAATGTATATGTATAAGTTTTTGCAAGTCTGTGTATATAATATATAAAGCTAGAGATATATGGTAAACTCTAAACTGTGGTCTACAAAACATGCAATTTTTTATTGGCCAACATGCACGATTTCCTTATGGTAAACTTTTGTTGTTGAATGCTTAAATATTGAGAACTATAGAGTTCGATATTACCCCTTTCTTACTTGTAATGGTATATCAAATGAAGCAAGTGAAAAATAAAAGAAATTACAGAGAAATTCAATCAGGTGGGCTTTTTTTTTTATGAATATTGTTTTACAAAAGGGCACCTCGGCGCACCAGGTGTGTGCCTGATCAAATGGGCCTCACCTGGAAGGGTTTGAGGCATTTTTGTTGAATAATGCTAAGGTGTAAGGTGCACACCTTGACTACACTGGATAATCTTTACAAGTTATAGCACCAAAAAGGCAAAAAGTATTTTTTCATTAGTGGTTTCACAAGTATTGTTTCTTTAATCTAACATGAGGGGAAATTAATGGCATCATTAGATTTTGTTGTTATTGTCTAAAATGTTTTGTCGATTGCATTTTCAGATTCTAAAACATGATTGGCCAGCTAGATGGCGAAGCTTCATTCCTGATCTTGTTGCAGCAGCAAAAACTAGTGAAACAATATGCGAAAATTGCATGGCGATACTGAAAGTAAGTGAAGAATCTTTGATGGTAGTGAAATCTAGTGATTCTTAGTAACCTGGTTGCAGAATCTTTGATGGTAATATGAGCTTTTCTGTGGTCAGCTTCTAAGTGAAGAAGTTTTTGATTTCTCAAGGGGTGAAATGACTCAACAAAAGATCAAAGAGCTTAAACAATCTCTAAATAGGTTGAACTATTCTACTTATTTTCAGCTTTTAATCTTTTTGGGATGTCTATTGTTCTGTTTACATTTTAGTTTCTGTTTATAGATGTTCCATTCTTGACCATTCTTAAATGTTCATTTGTAAGATCTCTGATTGTACTCTATTTCTGTTACTCTTGAATCGATTAGTTTTCAACTCTTTTTTTACTGGAAGAGTTCAAAGTTTAGTTGTCTGTAATCATATGTGATCAAAATTTGCATGGAAAGTAGACATGGCATGTTTGGGAATGTCTTTTGATTTTGTGTTCACATGTTGACTTATGATATGGTTTGCACAGTAAATTGGCAACAAGATCTTAGATTATTTCAACCAGTAAGTAAAATAACTTGTCTGAAAAGGAACAGGACCAAAATGACTTCTCATCAATTAAATACCAAGTTGTCCCCTCTAAGCTACCTAATGGGGGGAGAGATATCTTTAGTTTACGCTTAAAAATTGTTAAATGAACTATAACCTGAAGATATGTTTTTATTAATTATATCATTTACCTTGCTCTATTGTATTAAATAACGTGAGGCCTTGATGATAATTTTATTCTTCCAACTTAGTTTTGTCTTTGATATTTGTTTGTTCTCTGTGCAATTCATCATGCTAAATGTTGTGTTTGTTTTTAACAGTGAGTTTCAACTCATTCATGAGTTATGCTTATACGTATTATCAGCTTCGCAAAGAACAGAACTTATACGGGCTACACTGTCCACCTTACATGCGTTTCTTTCGTGGATTCCTCTGGGCTATATATTTGAATCAACTTTGGTAAATAATTCTTGGTTTCTTGAATGACTTAACTGTTTGTTATGCATGTAACCTTTTAAGATGGTTTTTATTTATTTTGTTAATTTTTGTTTCACATTGCATGCTGTATTTATGTGTTTTACAGCTGGAAACACTCCTAAAGTTTTTCCCTGTACCATCATACCGGAATCTTACCCTCCAATGCCTAACAGAGGTATTTTTATGAATATTTTTCCTAAATGGAATGAATTAGTATTGTTGTTACCCTTAAGACTGGAAATTTATTCTTAGATTTGTGGATGATTGCAGGTTGCTGCCTTAAATTTTGGGGACTACTATAACGTGCAATATGTTAAGATGTACAATATATTTGTGGTCCAGTTGCAGGTTTGTTAGAATGTACTTCATAAGTTCATTGATATTTGCAGTTAGAACTTTGGTTTGCAGATCTGCGCATTCTTTTGGCTCACTGTTTTGTTTTGTACTATTGGGTTGATATGTATATTTTACGTCGCTTTTTTTCATTTGGTTTTTCTTTCTTTCCCGTTTTTCCTCTGTTAATAAATCAATACATTTTGGGGTGTTTTTAGACTATTCTCCCACCCACTACAGACATCCCTGAGGCTTATGCACATGGAACCAGTGAGGAACAGGTATGGTTCTAGTCAGATTGTTCCTATCTGGCATGCATTTTTAGATACTTAAAAATTTCAATGTTAACTCTTTCTTTTTTGTTGTTTCTCTAGGCATTCATTCAGAATTTGGCACTATTCTTCACTTCATTCTACAAGGTATGTTGCCTATGAAATTAAGAAAGCTCCTTTTGATAATAAGGTGGAGGATGGCTAATGAGTAATTGGCTTGGTTTAGTCCTGAATCTGATGTGGTTAATGAGTTCCTAAATGCTTTTGATGAAAGAATAATCTGAATTACTCATAGTATTGTCCTAAACATGTGTTTTGTGGTTGTTTTTTTACTTTTTTTCTTTGGTTAAGCATATTGTTAAATGTATTGATCAAGCTTAAATGTTCTTACAGTTGATAGCTTGGCTGCACTGGGTGTTTTTGATGATTATATTGCTAATTGTTCTTTGTTTTCAGTTTCACATTCGGGTGCTAGAGACTGTGCAAGAAAATATTTCTGCACTGTTAGTGGGTCTGGAATACCTTATCAACATATCTTATGTGGATGATACAGAGGTCTTTAAGGTATCATAGCTTTGTTATATTTGTAAATTATTTGTTCTATCTGCTTGTACTCCTTTTAACCCGTCAGAAGTGGGTTTAAAGTATTATGTTGCTTATCTTGTTAAATAGGTTTGCTTGGACTATTGGAACTCCTTGGTCTTGGAGCTGTTTGATGCAAATCATAACATGGATAATCCTGCTGTAACTGCAAACATGATGGGACTGCAGGTATCATGATATTTTATGTTGGCTTTAAACCATTTTAAAGGATTTGAAATGTAGAAAACTACTATAATCTCCATTACTGCTCAGGTGTTATCAATTCTATGTGCAGCATATCTTGCAACTTTTGTTTTAGCCACCTTTGTGGGAAAAAAAACTTCCTCTGGTACTTCTCTCGGTTCTGAGAGGTGCCAACTGGAAACAAATGTACACATCTTTTAGTGATTGCCTTCAAATCCGGCAATGACATATATCATAAGATGTGGAAAAAAAATCATATTGAGCTCATATTTTTGCAGCTTTGTGCTATATGCATATTTGGAATGCTTTCTTACTTGTCTATGAAAATTGTTGTAGAATTGGGATTGCTCACTATAGGTAGCGCAGTAGCTTTTTTGTGATTATTTCTGTGAATAGATGTTGCTTATAGTTTGTGAATTTTAAATTGCTACAAGATTTGCTACTTCTGGGTTACTGTAGAATAATCAGTCATTTCTTGTCCATGAATTGAATCTGGCAGGTGCCTTTGCTTCCTGGCCTGGTCGATGGCCTTGGTGCCCAGCTTCTGCAACGAAGGCAACTTTATGCTGGTACAATGTCAAAGTTGAGAATGCTCATGATTTGCCGTATGGCTAAGCCTGAGGAGGTTTTGATAGTTGAGGATGAGAATGGCAATATCGTTCGAGAGACGATGAAAGATAATGATGTTCTTGTTCAGTATAAGGTGATAAATATCCAATATAAAAAATGTGATGCTTAATCTTGATAACTAAATCTAATTCCCAGTTGGGAGTCATTAGCCCTTTACAGTTTACCAGCTTAAAAATATATTTACTACTTATGGCTAACTGGATTTGATGATAGGTTTAGGGTTTCTTTATATGTTGGTCTTAGTAATTTTCTTCTTTCCATTATTTTTCAACTTCGGCTAGTAAGATGTCTAGTGCTGAGCAAAAAAAAAGTATGATGTCTATTAGGCATGCAAGTATTTTGCATGCCTGTAACTTAAATTTCTTTTATCTTCTGAACAATATGCTAGTGCTACACTAAATATTTGGGGAAAAACCATAAAAGCTTTCTTTTTCAAACAGCTTATGTTTTAGAAGTTTATGTTTTTGTAGTCTTATGTATTATTTTTAAATTAGTTGTTTTCTCTTGAATTCTGTTGTTAATACCGTTATATGTTGCAGATTATGAGGGAGACATTGATCTATTTGTCTCACTTAGATCATGAGGATACTGAAAAGCAGGTATAGAACCATGAGACATTTATAACTTTCTGTTTTTCTAAAAGTTAAATGATGTTATTTACTGCGGTTTGACCTAATTTGTCTGAGGCTGGGATGCATTGTGTTCGCTGAGAAAAATGATATTTTCCTTTTTCTTCTCTAAACAACTGTAGCAATCTGGCATTTAGGTATTCAGTTACATATGATATGACCAGGGTTTGGCAAGGAATGGTCACAAAAAAAGAACTCTAAAATTTAGGAATGGTCACAAAAAAAGAACTCTAAAATTTGACAATCTAGGGAAAATGGAGTCCTCTTTGTAGTTCATGCTTGCATTTTTTAAATTTTCTCTAGGAACATTTTGCATCAACTATATTTTGTCGTTCATTCTTTACTACATATAAATTTATGGCAGATTTTTAACTTCTAAAATAAATATGTATTTGTTTCTTTATATATGTAATGCAGATGCTAAAGAAATTAAGTAAGCAATTGAGTGGTGAGGATTGGACTTGGAACAACTTGAACACATTATGTTGGGCAATAGGATCTATTTCTGGTTCCATGATGGAAGAACAGGTATCCTTCAATCTAGACCAAGAAATGTTAGGCAGCTGGTCATACTCATGTGATATAGACACATATGCATGTACTTGAATGCGTTGCTATCTCATCTTCCTTTATATGCTTTTTTGCCATGCTAGTTAACATATTTGGTGTTCATGGCAGGAAAACAGGTTTCTGGTGATGGTCATTCGTGATTTGCTGAATTTGTGTGAAATCACTAAAGGGAAAGACAATAAAGCTGTTATTGCTAGTAACATTATGTAAGAATATATGATATCAAGAGTATTTTGGTCGGTCTATGTTTGTTTTTCTTTGGACTCTGGAGTGACCATTTAAAAGCATGCCACATTCTGATCTGTGGTTTTATATGAATGGCATGGCAAATTTTTGGGCACTCATAACATGTGCTTATTGGTGACTTGGGGAGTGTGAAGTGACTTCTTTGATGTTGTCTTCTTAGTGATATATTTTAAAACTTCTTCTCTCAACTCTCAATCTAATGTGTTTGTTGGTTCTGTTTACAGGTATGTGGTTGGACAATATCCAAGGTTTTTAAGGGCGCACTGGAAGTTCCTTAAAACTGTAGTTAATAAGTTGTTCGAATTCATGCATGAAACCCATCCAGGAGTTCAGGTAAAGTCACTGGGAAAATGAAATAATTTTGATCTGAAATGTTTGACCAAATAATTCAGGGGTGCAACACTTGTACAGTTAATATTGCTGATGTGCTTGTTATTTAGTATATTTTTGTTATTGGTAACATGGTTTGCAAGTTGCAACTGAAAGTACATGTAGGTTGAATTTTTCCATGTGTAATTTTGTTTATTGTTATCTCATAATGTTATGATTTTGCTTCTTATGATGATAAACCAGATTGTAACTATTTTTTCATGGTATAACCCCTTAATATAACAACTTGGGTGCTTCAGGATATGGCCTGCGATACATTCTTGAAGATTGTTCAGAAATGCAAGCGAAAATTTGTGATTGTGCAGGTATCAGTTACTTCCAACATTTTGCGTCTATGGCTATAACCTTTTTTATATGTGAGGTCAAAACCTGTTATATTGATGAACTGTATGTTGTGAGTTCAGGTTGGAGAAAATGAACCATTTGTATCTGAACTTCTATCTGCTCTTGCAACCACCGTTGCTGATCTAGAGCCTCATCAGATTCATTCATTTTATGAATCAGTATGCCACTTTTCCATGCCTTCTATTTGATCTTTGCATCTCTGTTATGTTAGTGGATGCGCTCAATTTTCCCCTTTTTAATTTTAAATTTTAGGTTGGTCATATGATTCAAGCAGAATCTGACCCCCATAAGAGGAATGAATACTTGCAGAGACTGATGGAACTCCCCAACCAGGTTTGTCACTGATAGAGGAACAGTTGGTTTTTGGTTTCTCTTACATTAGGGTGAGGTTGTTCTGGAAGCCCATTTTTATGATGCTGCTTGTTATGCAGAAATGGGGTGAAATTATTGGGCAGGCACGTCAAAGTGTCGACTTCCTTAAAGACCAGGATGTGATAAGAACTGTGTTGAACATATTGCAGGTAAGTCTATTTTCATATGAGGTGTTTTCTTCAGATCTTTTGTTCAATATTATTGTACATGATGCACCTAGTTTTTCATATTGTAAATGAGGGTCTGCCTTTTGCTTTAAGATAAACTGTGCTGTTCTTTGCCGTTTCTATTGCAATTTTTAAAATAAAAGTAGAAATTTAAATGGTTGGTCGTTCTTGAAAGTGTCATTGATATGAAGTTGAAGATTGTTATTTGTCATGACATTTAATGCTTTATGTCTGTGTATCTGTTGACTGGTTTCTTTGGTGGTGGATTAATGCTGTTCTTTCCTTGCAGACTTGTTATTTCTGTTTTACATTCTGTGGTTATAATTCAATGCTTCTTGGGATTTAGTGAGACTTAGATTTAGTTTTTTTGCTCTGCAGACAAATACTAGTGTTGCCAGTTCTCTTGGAACACACTTCTTATCTCAGATTTCTTTGATCTTCCTAGACATGCTCAATGTATACAGGTATCTGATTTAGTGGTTCAGAATGCAAGTTTGAGCTTGGAAATGGAATAATTTCTTTCTAATATGGGTAATCTGTGGTGATGTAATAAATTGGACAGAATGTACAGCGAGCTTATATCAAGTAGTATTGCAGAAGGTGGACCGTATGCATCAAAAACATCCTATGTGAAACTTCTACGGTGAGATTGATTTTTGTGGACTTGCTTTTGTTTGTTTGGTTCAACCAAAAATTTGTTTATTTAATGTGCTTTGTGAAGCAGATCTGTTAAGAGGGAGACTCTAAAGCTCATTGAAACATTTTTGGACAAGGCAGAAGATCAACCACAAATTGGGAAACAATTTGTGCCTCCAATGATGGATCCAGTTCTTGGTGACTATGCTAGGAATTTGCCTGATGCTAGAGAATCTGAAGTTCTTTCACTTTTTGCCACAATAATAAACAAGTATGATGATCACTGCTTACAAGCTTCCATATTTATGGTGTAATTGCAATTTGTTGAATATATAAAGTACTTGTTGGTGATTCAAATGTTGAGGGTAGGATGGATTTGTTGTCTAGTTCTTGTTATACCAAAGAATCATGCATGTTAGATGTTGATATTTCTTCTAAGCGGAGCTAAGAGGATATGTGAGGGCCTTGTTGTCTTTGCACATTATCTTGCCCTTTCTGTTCCTGAAAGAGCTATTTCTTTCTTGGTCCCTTGTGGATGAAAATGGTTTCATTATTGTACTGTTACCTGCTGAAGTAATGCCTTTTCTTTATACTTTGTTCTGTTATTTTTATTGTCATTTTTAGTATCAAATCTTTGCATTTCTTATATTTTATTCTGTTATTTATGCATGAAGGTATAAAGTTGCAATGATAGATGATGTTCCCCGTCTATTTGAAGCTGTTTTTCAGTGCACACTGGAGGTGAGTCTTTTATCTGTATATTTATATTTATTTTAAGCATGCATTATTGAAAGGAGGAATCTTACTCATGGGGGATGGGTTGAGAGGGTGTTGCATGAGCTCCTTAAAGCTTAGGATGTGGTGCTACAGGCAAAAGCTGTCTATAACTTCTTGTTGCCGTGTCCTGCAGATGATAACCAAAAATTTCGAAGATTACCCAGAACATCGCCTCAAATTCTTTTCACTGCTTCGTGCCATTGCTACTCATTGTTTTGCTGCACTTATACGGTTATCAAGTCAGGTTGGTCTTGTGTTTCTTCTTTTTGCTGATCTCTTGTAGCTCTTATTTAATTAAAAACATGAAGTATGTCTTTAAATTTCTGTTTCAATAATATACTATCTAATGTCATTTATTTTTGGATGTTTGAAAGAGTTTCATGGCAATCATTGTTTATTACTATTGTTTTTTCCTTGCATCTGCATCAGCAATTAAAGCTTGTTATGGATTCAATCATTTGGGCATTCCGGCATACAGAGAGGAATATTGCAGAAACTGGTCTAAATCTTCTATTGGAGATGCTAAAAAACTTTCAGGTCTGACAATGTAGGGGTTTCTCATGGTTGATAGCTTGTGTTTACATAAAGATTCTGAGTTTTTGGTTTTTGCACCTTGCTAGGCTTCTGAATTTTGCAACCAGTTCTACCGAACATACTTTTTGTCAATTGAGCAAGAAATATTTGCCGTCTTGACAGACACATTTCACAAACCTGGCTTCAAGTTGCATGTCTTGGTTTTGCAGCACCTGTTCTGCCTGGTAAAGTATTTTGCTGTGTCTTGATTTCTCTGATTTGCATTAGTTTAATCTTAGTCTTTGACATTATTTTCAGGTTGAGAGTGGTTTGTTGACTGAGCCATTGTGGGATGCTGCTACGGTTCCATATCCATATCCAAACAATGGAATGTTTGTTCGTGAATACACGATAAAGCTTCTGAGTACATCATTCCCCAACATGACTGCTGCTGAGGTACAATGACTGGTTCACTTCCAATCTATTGTTTTTTTTTGTTTTATTTACTGAGTTGGCATCACTGATATGATGTGGGTTTCAGGTTTCTCAATTTGTGAATGGATTATTTGACTCGAGAAATGATTTGTCCACTTTTAAAAATCACATACGGGACTTCCTTGTGCAATCAAAAGAATTTTCAGCTCAGGTAAACTTTGAAAGAAAAAGCAGAGGTCTCCTATGCTAACGATTATGTAAATTGGTCCATGCTTAGCATTTGTGGGGTTGAAATCTACTGTTAGTTTTAGTTGAAACTTGGAAGTTCCATTTTGGTATTTTGACAGGAGCAATTATCACCTCTGTATGTAGTTTGCTTTGATGAACGAATTGATCATGTGATTCTACTTTCTGCAGGACAATAAAGATCTCTATGCAGAAGAAGCTGCCCTACAGAGGGAAAGAGAGCGACAACGGATGCTTTCTATCCCAGGGCTTATTGCCCCAAATGAGATACAAGATGAGATGTTGGATTCGTAGATGTGGCTAATTTTGGCATGGAGGCTAATTTGTTTAATTTTGACTTGGGAGTTAAGGTTGTGCCTTGGTTGTATGACCTGTATCCCTGAATGTAATCAGATCTGATACAGCATTTTCACCCATTGTTTTTCCCAAGGTTTCTTATTTTTGTTGAAAATGGTGGTTGCACACGGGCTATATATGTGGCGGTTCGGTGATGTGTAGAATATTTAGGTGTTTGACGTAGTACGATCTGGGTCATTGTAATCCTTTCCTAGCTCCAGCTTGATATTTGTATTCATCATGATAGTTGGGATGCACTGAAGATCTTTTAGATGACTTGTTTTCAAGTATTGTTGATTCATCCTATAGGTTTTAAAAAGGAAATACTAACGGCAGAGGTTTGTGCAGAGAACCTTTCTCTCTTTTTTAGATTTGATTGAAAGTGTTTGACTACACGCTACACTGCTTTGTCTTTGTTTTTAACTTCACAATTTCAAGTGAAGGTAATGAACATTGGTTATCTTTTAAAATCTTGCTTCCAATTTTCTTATCTGAAGTCTGGTGTTCGTGGGGGCTGGTTTATCTAAAAAACAAACCTAATTATGGCGGAAAGCAGACGCACTGTCCAACAACAAAAAATAACGGGGGTTGGCATGTGCATCGTTCGATGACACTAATTCAATGGTGAGCGAACTATGTCAAATCCCAGCTCTATTTTCTCTGGCAACTAATCATTGATTGAAGAGGCGTGGAGGAATACACTGACGTATGCTAACCCCCAATCTTGTATATTCAAATTATCAGTGTACGGCACCACCCTTACCAACCTGGACGGGCCTATGGCTATATAATAACACAGTTTCCTGCCCTTACCCATCCAAACTCAACCTTTCCCGCGCAGCAGTGATGTCAAAACTTGTTGATACCCATGTTGCTGTTCTCGCATTCCCTCACGGCACCCACGCTGCTCCACTCCTCGCCATCATCAACCGGCTAGCCTCGGCGTCCCCAAAGACCTTGTTTTCATTTTTCGGCACTGCACAATCCAACAACTCTATCTTCTTCTCCGCATCCCAACTAACACCACCGAACGTTAAAGCTTATAACGTAGACGATGGAGTACCTGAAGGCTATGTTTTCGTGGGGAAGCCTCAGGAGGACATCGAGTTGTTCATGGAAGCTGCACCCCAGAATCTGAGGAAGGCAATGGAACTGGCAGTGGAAGAGACTGGGAGGAAAGTTAGCTGCTTGGTTGCTGATGCTTTCTTTTGGTTTGCCAAAGAGATAGCGGTGGAGAATGGTGTGCCTTGGGTATCCTTTTGGACTGCAGGGGCTTGCTCCCTCTCTTCCCATGTTTATACTGATTTAATAAGGGAAAAATTTGGTGTTGGAGGTAACTACCCTTTCTTTTTGTTCTTTTCTCACCTAAGTTTCAACTTTAAGCATTTTCCATCAAAGTGTACTTTAAAAATCTGTCAAAAAAATGGAGAGCTGCAAAATAAGGGAAACATTTTGAAGAAAAAATAGTATATTATCTATAGCTTAAATAATCTACCTTTGGCCGATAGATAGATATCTCATTTCAATGACTTCAAAGCTGACATGCACCACCATTTATCTTCTAGCTTGTGTACAATGTTATGAACATATACATATGGGTTTCAAATATGGATTTATCCACATCTGTACATGTAAATTATACAGGCATCGTTGGGCGAGAAGATGAAACCCTCAACTTCATTCCTGGAATGTCTAAAGTACGAATCCGTGACTTGCCTGAAGGAATTGTCTTTGGAAACTTGGAATCATTCTTCTCGCGCATGCTGCATCGAATGGGCCAAGTTCTAC